>NC_136950.1:8174249-8293212 GCF_949987615.1 Pollachius pollachius | reverse complement strand
GAGAGAGAGAGAGAGAGACAGTGAGAGAGAGAGACAGAGAGACAGAGAGACAGTGAGACAGAGAGACAGTGAGACAGAGAGACAGAGAGAGAGAGAATAAACAGGCGGGGAAAAAAAAGGTGATTCTGCGATGCTTAGGCAGTAGAGGCTCTCGGCAGGAAAGTTGTTTTCACGGCAGCCTAATAGACATTCGGCTGTCACCGAGAACTAGACACCCACCCACCTCCTTCCTCCTCCTCCTCTTCCTCCTCTCTCCCCCTCCTGACTTACCCCCCCCCCCCCATCCTCCCTTATCAGCAGAGAGAGAGAAGATTGAAACTTTCAATTGGGTTTATCGTATCAATTGGGCCGACGGACATTCCCCTACCGGGGCATTGTCATTGCCCAAGGTAAGGACAAAAATGACTTTAAACAAAGTTGTGCTGTCCTGAATGTCACCATGTCTTCAAAAGGGGGCTTTGGTCCCAGCAAGGGCGGACGTCATCACAAGCCCTGTGTTGTCAAATGCGTGTGAGATGATTCACATTCGTTTGTGAGAGAGCGGTTTGCGGGATATGGGAGCCATTTTGGGTGGCAGGTGAAGGGATATCAGAAAGTGTATCACTCGGTTGTAAGGAATTGGACGTCAAGGTGAAAACAATTTTACCTTCATATTCCCTTTGACCTCTTTTCAAATAAAGATATAAACACATCAGTTTCCGCTGTTCCCAAATGCAAAATTGATACAATTCAATTCAAGTGGATTTTCAGAAATGTACTCAAATCTAGGTTAAGTCATTCATGAAGTGCAAATACCTAACATTTGCTGCTTAATGCTTCAGAAATATATCAAATATTTGATTCATATCTGGATCATAAAATGAATACTTGATTTTTCTTGGCAGCTTGCCAGATGAAGCAGGCTAATATAAGACCTCTTTGGACTCTGATAACTTCTGATGGGCATTTGCTATTTATGAAATTCTAGAGACTAAATGACAGAATTCACTAATCTGAGAATGAGGGGCTGCCTGTATTTCTATATTTAGAAGCAAATATATTAGTACAATATCTCCAATTAGCTCTATATAATGAATAGGCTCCAAATTGTTTGAATGTCTGGTTCATTGGTTCCCTATGATACGATAAGAGGCGATAAGAGGAATCGTCTGGCTAGCTGAATGCAACAATGTGCTAATATTAGCTTAGCCTCCAGGTTGTGCAACGTGCTGATGTGAGCTCATGACGGTGAATAAGAACTTGAGCAGCGTGTTAAATGGAGAGCCTCTCCTTATAGCCCAGTATTATTTTCTGAGGGCCCTTTAAATTAAATCGAAAGCATGTTTTTGTATGTAGACCAGCGGGCTACATTCAGAACCGAGAGAGAACAGTTTTTCCATTGTTTTTCCAATGGCGAAAATGTTTCAAAAAATAAAATAATGTTATGCCTCATAAATGAAAGCTGAGAATTTCAGTGCGGCGGTTGGAGTGAAATGTAAACGATTTCTTTATATTCCGAGATGTCGGGTTATTCACCGGTTAAAGGTGACAGGAAACTCCTCCTTACCAATCAAAGAAGGATTGTCCATGTTTTGTGTAGGATTTTATTCTGTGCTGATAACAGACTTGGCATCTAACCATGTTGTGTGGAGCACAAAGCCCACATTGTGTTTATGTTATTTATGTTTAAGTTTTGGTCTAAAGCAGTAAATCAGGAGGATTTCATGTATTTTCCAACTGGGGTCAAAAGGATTATTCACAAACCCACTGATAGCCTCCAGGAGGAGGAAAGTGTTTATATGAGCTCTGAATTTAAGGAGAGTTGGAATAAAATATATGGGATTAAAGCGTGAATTTCCAGGCTAACTAACTCCGTTTATCAAGTATGTGTTCCGACTGTAAATTTCCCTCTACATTAGAATACAGCTTGGCTTGTTGACTGCTAGACACTTAACAAGAGAGCCTGAGCCAACACTGAACTTCTAGACTTCTACTCAGCTGGACAGTAAATCAGTCAGTCAGATTATCATACAGTCAGACAGACTCAGTCAGTCAGCTAGAAGACAGTCGCTCAGTCGGTCAATCAAGAAATTGTGAAACCATAAAGGTCCCAATCAGGAAGCAACCAGCAGATTGGTCTGTTTCGATTGGCCCAGCAGGGACCCGTCCCCAGTGTTAATAGGCTCAAGGTTCTGCCTGTTCAGTTGGTTCAGCTTCCCACCATGTTGACACTGTTGGGAGGACAGGCTTCCCGGTGGTCGGGTGAAACAGGAATAAGCAAGGCATTAATCTGAATTGCAGATGCATCCACACTGCCAACTCAAACACGTTTAAAAATAAACATTAGAAAAATAGTCCAAAGGTGCACACTTATATATTCATGTGAGTGCACAGCAAACAATTACAGACCTTCACACCAACATCAGCATTGGCAGCGTCTGCTCAGTGCTGGAGAAAATACTAGTAACAGTATTAGCATTTTAGTAGATGAAAAAAAATATGTCTAGAAATTGTAAATGTGTCTGTCAGTCTGTTTCCTTATTCTCCCTTTCTTCTATTTATCTAAATCCATCCATCCATCCATATTGTGCTCTCTATTGAAATCTCTCTCTTTCTGTCTGTCTCTGTCTCTCTCTCTCTCTCTCTGTCTCTCTCTGTCTCACTCTCTCTCTCTCTCTCTCTCTCTCTCTCTCTCTCTTCTCTCTCTCTCTCTCTCTCTCTCTCTCTCTCTCTCGAATCTTTCCGTCTATCAATCTATTGCCTTAGTATCCATGTCCATATCCATCTCTCTCTATCTATCCATCTATCTCTCTGCCTTCCCACCGCTCCATCCATCCATCCATCCATCCATCCATCCATCCATCCATCCACCCACCCACCCATCCATCCATCCACCCACCCACCCATCCATCCATCCATCCATCCATCCATCCATCCATCCATCCATCCGTTGACGACCGTCTGTCCTTCCACCCTGGAGCTCAAGCCTCTGCCATGAGGACCTGCTTATCTCCCTGTGACGGCGGGTCGGCCCACGTATTCAGTATATTAAACCCTGGGACCGTCGTGACTCCAGGGCCTGGAGGGGGAGATGTGTGTGTGTGTGGGGGGGGGGGTCCTGGGATTATCTCCTCCTGTCCTGACACTCGCCGTGGCGGTCCCCTCCAGCCGCGGCCCCGCCGGCCCCGGGGGCCCATGGCTGACATTTAAGCCTATTTACTGACACTGGCTATACACCTTGTACGCTTTTTCCACCGTCCCAGCAATCATATTAACAATAAGACCAGCAGCTGCAGCAGCAGCATCTGTAATCACTCTAAACCCTACAGTATCTGTAATGTATCGCCCAGATGGATTTATATATATATATATGTGTGTGTGTGTGTGTGTGCTTTATAAGCTGAAGGACGTAGCGGTAGTGGAGACTAACAGGCTGTCCTCCTCGGCCTGCACCAGGAGATGTGGGGGTGTTGATGGAGTCGGCGGAGGGAGGACGGTGGTGGGGATGGAGCCGGTGGAGGGCAGCTCATGAGCTGGGCTCTGGGTGTCTTCTCCGGCTGTCTGCGTGGGTCTGAGTAGGCGGCTGTCTGGGTGGGATTAGACGAGAGGCTGCCTAATGCACGTAATGAGATGAATGGTGTTTGTGGGAGTAAATTAATTAATTCATGAATTGTTGGGTTGACTCACTAATCAATGAAGTCAATTACAACGAATGACGGATGGACCGGAAAACAAAGAATACCGGTTTAATAAGTAGACTGCATATTTACGCTAATAGAAAGACAGATCAAAAAGCAGGCATACAAAGCAGCACCTAAAATCTATAGAATTAATATAAATATCATCCTTCACTCTTGGCCGCTTCTACATCATGCACACATTAAAAGAAATGTCTTGCAACTCAATCTTCTCGACACAACACAAAACCATCCTTGAATTGAAACCTTGACTCGTTCTATTGCATGTTTCGGCCTAGCTTATCTATTTCCTGTGGAATTGTACCGTATTACTATTGACCCCATCGCTGCAGTGTCTCCAATCAGGATTCCCTTTCCAGCAATCAGCCATTCTGCCTCTTGTGTTTTTTTTTGTTTTTTTTAAGGCAACAACTCCAGCCAATCAAGCGCGTCCACTGCCGCCAGAGAGCGATTCTGTGCTCTTCTGTCGACGGTGGCGACCTTGACGGAGGCCCGGGCGAGGGCAAAGAAAAAGCAGCTCCTAACTACTTCAATTAAAGCGTGGCGGTGGCGTGGAACAGCTGCCTATCAGCGATACGTGTCTGATTCGGGGGCTTAATGGACGGCTGTGGGTGGAGACGGCAGCTGGGAGCCGGGCCGTACCACCAGGATTAACGCCAGCTACCTGCTGGGCCTTTCAAGGTGACACGCGCAGGGAACAAAATACTACAGCGCTTTATTAAAGTTACAAGGCCTGCTTAGGCGGCTTATTTATTTCTGTGTGGAGGGAGGGCAAGAGATAGGGGGAGGAAGGGAGAGAGAGAGAGAGAGAGAGAGAGAGAGAGAGAGAGAGAGAGAGAGAGAGAGGTCAGGTTGACATCTAAGACCTGTTTATGTCTGGGAGATCCTCTGACTTTCAACAATGTACTGTTGAGGGATCTAGCAGAAGCTGCTATCCAAAGTGACTTGCAGTAAATTCAGGTAGATGTCATCAACAAGCTGCCCCAGGCCCCATCTCTAGCTCTGGAAATGTTTGAAACCCCAACTTGGACTTTTGTGCACCTCATCCACACAAATCCTTTTTACCCTATCATCATCTGCCGGTTTTATCAATGTCCCGGTGAACGAAATCACATCGCCCTACTACACACTATGGGATTAGTAGTAGTTTGCCCATGGCTATGAGATATTCAGTTCATATACACAGGACTGTGAGACCTTTAAAAAAAAAAAAAAAAAAGTGGTTGCTAAAATGGATCTTCAAATATCAGTAGCTTATCTAAGGAATCTCCTTGGACACCATACACATAGCAGGAGGGCAGAGTGGGCTCCCGACCCCACGGTCGGGAGCCAATGACCTCAGTGTTATTGGGCATCTTAGCTCAAGGATGCCTGCAGGTAGAGTAGAGTGTAAATGGGGATCCGCGAGGAGGCCTCAGGCTGGCAGTCAAACACGCAACCCCTGGTCCGCCTCCGCTGTAACAGCGCTTCGAGCAGCCACCTGGGTCGCAGAGAAGAGGTAGGACAATGGAAGACACTATATGACGCTATGTCGCTATGCTACGTGGTGGTATAGCTACACCAGGTGTTTGCTTTCATGTAGCAGGTCCCTGTTGTCCTTACCTGACCCCCACTCCAACCCTACGTCTTAGTCGAAGCAGCCTGTGCACTGAAACGTGGGGGCCACACACACTCACACACACATACACACACACACACACACACACACACACACACGCTCCCACTGACACACACACACACGCACGCACACACACACACACACACACGCTCCCACTGACACGCACGCACGCACGCACGCACGCACACACGCACACACACACACACACACACACACACACACACACACACACACACGCTCCAACTGACACACACACACACGCACGCACACACACACACACACACACGCTCCCACTGACACGCACGCACGCACGCACGCACGCACGCACGCACGCACGCACGCACACACACACACACACCCCAAGAGAGGAGTCTGTTCTCCACCACAACTCCTGCCAGAGGACATCACCGGGAACGGCCCACCTCGCCCATGTTAATTCCCTCTCTCTCTCCTCCCTCTAATCCCCCCCACCCCTCTGCACCACCTCATTCGTCGGGGGGGGGGGGGGCGTTGGAGATTGATGGCTCAGCAGCCTTTCTCATTGATCAATCAGACACAATCTGCGTCTGAAATGAACCCGGGTCCCGTCCGGACTGTGCATGTTCCCTCAGGTGTGCGCCCTCTCCCCCCTCCCCCCTCCCCCCCTGTCTCCCCCCTTGTCTCCCCTCGGGGCATGATGACAGCCACCATCGAGCGGTTTTCAACTTATTTGTGTAAATACTTTGTAACCTTGTCGATTCCTCCCCTCCCCCGCCGGGACCTCGCAGCGGAGCGTGGAAGGAGAGATGAGAACACGATGGCAGCGGCCATGAGTCGGAGGAGGGGGAGGAAGAGGACATTTTGTCTTTTTTCTTTCATCTCGGTGGTCTTGTGTGGAGAAGTGATCACACATGTGATTAGATCCCATCGTGCATCTCATCGGGTGGTGAGTGATTTAGGCCGGATTGACTCGTACGCCTCGTATTTCCCCCGAGAGCGGGATTAAAAAAGGAGGGGAAAAGGGGGAGGAGGAGGTGGAGGAGGAGGAGGAGGAGGAGGAGGAGGAGGAGGAGGAGGTGGGTGGAGGTGGAGGTTGAGGAGGAGGTGGAGGAGGTGATGGGTGGAGGAGGTGGAAGAGGAAGTGGTGGGTGGGGGTGGAGGGTGGAGGTGGAGGTGGTGGGTGGAGGTGGGGGTTGAGGAGGAGGTGGTGGGTGGAGGAGGTGGTGGGTAGAGCTGGAGGAGGAGGTGGTGGGTGGAGGTGGAGGTGGAGGTGGTGGGTGGTGGAGGTGGTGCCGGTCGGGTTGGGGTACGGCTGGTTAGCAGGGCGCTTTCCTGGGTGAAAGCGTGGGGTGAAATGGTGTCCGTTCCGGATTCTGGAAGAACGAAGCGTGTTTCGCCGACAAGATTGGAGTGTGTGGTGTTATTAATATTCCTTATTTCACCCGAGCTGGACCCCTGTTCACCAGGGCACTCGAAACACTCACTTTTTTTTGTTTCTTTCCGGCACGCTCAACTCTGTTCTGTTGTTTTTGTTTTAGTTTGTCATTAAAGCTGGATTGAATTAGCATTTTTATGTCAGAGTATTATGTTTTATATTTCAGACGCTCCAAATGAATTGGATTCGCCAGATGCCGACTCGTATGAGGATGGCATTCGCCACACATGCACAAACACACGCATGGAAAGAGACACACACACACACACACACACACACACACACACACACACACACACAGGGAAACAGACACACAGAAAAACACTGAAATAGACGCACATACACACAGAAATACCCACGCACACACACACACACTCAGAATTATACACACATACATTATGAATTATCCACACATGCACACAAATGCATCCGAATACACACATATGCGTGTTGGAAAACACACACGGGGCCCTATCTTGCATCCCGCGCAATTGACTTTCTCACTGGCGCATGTGTCGTTGCTAGTTTGCAACTGGCGCAGAGCGTTCTTTTCCCTCCTGCGCTGCGTGTCGGTTAATTAGGGAATGATCTTGCACCCCAAGGGGCGGTTCGGCGAAAGGAGGAGGCGTGTTCTGGCGCAAACGTTCCCTGGTGCTATTTTGCAGTTTCAGAAATCACTTGCGCCATAAACCAGGAAATACCTGGTTTAAAGTCAGTGGCGCGTTGTTCAGATGCTATTTTAAGGACGCATGCATAATGTTGCTTGTGCACCTCGCGCATACACTTTGCTTCTCTCATCTACCTAACCACACATTCTTGGTAAATTATTTGGGAAAGAACAGCTGATACAGCGGTAATAAGTTGTACTTTTAAATCAATGCATCTGCAAACACCGTACTGCAAACACATATATTCTTGGCACAGACATCGTGTACATGCCCATAACTTTTAGGATTGATGAGTATTTGATAGTAAGAAAACATTGTTTTACCGCGAGTGAGTGTTAAAAAGAATGAATGAATGCGGGCGCCCGTGTGTGTATGTGTAAAATAATTAATGAATGCGGGCGCGCGTGTGTGCGTCCATCTGTTTAAACGCGCAAACTAAACACGTAACGCATAATACAATCCATGGCAATGTATATTAACGGGGGGACACATGCATATTAGGAAGACAAGTCGTTAACGATAATGCATACAATACTGATAAGAAACAATGTTTATAATGTATTGCGTATATCATTAAATAGAACCACAGTTACCGCATATCATATGTGTGTTAAGTTTTCTTTGCTGAAATTTATTTGAGGACTCAGTATTTCTGAAATTGTGGAAGAAAACCTTATTCCATGTGTGAATAAGAGCCATTTGAAGTTTGAAATTCATGTACATCTGTCTCATCGGAGACTGCAGGCGCTGTCAAAATATCAACTCGTCAGATTCAAATGCGCTCATGGCTCTTAAAGGGGATGGGAGATGGCATTCTCATTGGTTTATTGCACGTTACACCCAAACCACACCTACGGGTAATTAGATTACTTCAGACCAACCCTTTTTAGATTTGCGCCGGGCGCAAGGGTCATTTTTGCGCAGGTAAAACAGCAACATCGCCATAGAACCGCCCACAAAGCTACTTGCGCTTGGCGCTTCTAACTTGCATTTCAGACCGTTAAAATAGGGCCCATGATCACAAACAGACACACACAAACACATGGCAGGTTTGCTGCCTGGTACTTAGATGTTTCGTAAATCAAAATGCACATTAAAGTAGGCGTGTAGGAGTAAGAGTGTTCATAATATAATAAAGATTTGCTTTTGTAATGAATCAGACAGAAGACAGAAGCCAAGACCCTGTTTATATATTTCTTGGTTCTAGGTAGAGTCTTAAGGTGAATTAGCCATAAGTTTAATTTCCATGAGGAGGTCAAGATCAACGTTCAGACACCAAGAGGACATTTAGACCAATAAAGATATTTCTGTGACATATTCTCTATAAAAATGATTTAAGATTTAAAAAAGAAACAGTTGTTAAATGGATGGTCGCTATGTATTTCTTCATTGCCGCACAGGCAGTAATACAGCTCTAGTTCTGTGTAGCTCTATAAATAGAACAGCTCGTTCTATGTGTGAGGCCTGCGCTGATGCCAAAGGCAGCTGGTGTGACCCCAGCTGATCTGCCTGTGTCTCGCTGGAGGAGGGCGTGGAGGAGAGGTACAGGAACTGGATGTCTCCCGTCAAGAAGACAAGGCGAAAGAGAGATGGAGAGAGATAGGGAGAGATGGAAAGAGGGAGGCGTTAAGAGAGGGATGGAGGGAGGCATGGAGAGTGGGATGGAGAGATGGAGAGAGCATAGCATGGGGAGAGAGATGGAGAGAGCGATGGAGAGTGAGAGAAGGTGAGAGAGAGGCACGGAGAGACAGACAGGGAAAGAGGGTTGAAAAGAGAGGGATTCAGAGACAGATAGAGAGAGAGGTATGGAGAGAGAGAGGCATGCAGAAAGATGGATGGAGAGAGAGATGGAGAAATGGATGCAGAGAGAGAGGGAGGTAGAGGAAGAGTAAGAGATAGAGATATAGAGAGGGAGGGTGACACTGAGGGAGAGAGTTGGAAGACACATAGACAGATAGATGAGAAATGGGATGGAGAGAGGCAGAGATATTGAGAGAGCGAGCGAGAGAGATGAAAAAGAGGGATAGAGAGATGATAGATTGATATATAGAAGAAAAAGAGGGATGGAGAGGAAAAGAGATATGAAGTAAGAGACCGGAGAAAAAGTGATGGAGAGAGATAGATTGAGAGAGAAAAAGAGAACAAAATAGAGAAACGAGAGAGAGAGAAAGACAATGATGGATCGAGAGCAGTATAGAGAGACCAGCGAGAGAGAGCGAGAGAGAGTCAGAGTCACAACGGGCGTCGTCAACTCTGTCCTTATTTGTCATAAGTGTCCGCTGTTTCCGTGGCGGAGACAAAGGCCAGGGAGACGCATCAGGTGCATGCATTTTTAATGCGACGTCCTCATCAAACCTTCTGCCGCCGCCGCCACGGAATGCCAATGACATTTCATTCTTTTCGCAGTATCACAGAGCCGATCTGAGGGGTCCGCCGCCCCGTGAAGGACGCCAGGAGTCCCAGGGGGTCCGAGCGGCGCCAGAACCCCGGGGGGGGAACAGCCCCTAATCTCCTGCCACAATACCCCCCCTCCACCCCCACCCGAACGCCACCTCGCTCGAAGGCCTTGCCGGTGAGGCTGTTTTTATCAGCGTCCAAAACAAACAAAAAAACTCTGCCAATCAAATGACTCCCTTTCACAGGGTGGACTTTCAGTCAGAAAGTCCCCAGTGGAAGGGGGGGGGGGGGGGGGGGGGGGGGGGGTCATTCAAAGTAAAAAAAGCTAAAGAAGAGCCACCAGAGTGAACATGGTGAAAAGAGGGACACTGTGTCTGTGTTGTGGAAGGGACGAGGCCGGGGCGTTCTTTCTTCTCGGTGCCACCTTTACCTCGTTATGAATTTGGTGACCGCCGCCGCGAGACCATTAGCAGCCGACAGCCGGATCGGAGGTTACATGGCGTTGGGGGAAGCAGGGAAAACAGGGCAGAGAAAAGGCGGGAAGAAGAATACGTTAACTCTTAGACTGCTGCCTCCGCCGTGGCGGTGTTGGCTGTAGCGCTAGCTTTCATCTCCCAAGATCCTTGTAGCATTGTTGCTCCCTACACACTCTATCTCTATAATGAGGAGGGCTCAATTAGACAAGGTCTACAATAGAGTGGGGTTGGGGGGAGGGGCGTGCGGTTTTGAATGTCACACTGTAGGTCCTGACATTTCCCTGTTTGATATGAAATCAGAATGTCAGCTGCTTCACAGCCAGAACTAATCTGAAGTTATAAGAAGAGATATATATATATATATATATATATATATATATATATTATAACAAATCCCGTAAACTAACCTCCGTCACGCGGACTCAGAGGGAAGGTTAGCGCTAGTCAAAGAGAGACTGGCAGTTTGGAACCATTTCTGCTAGCCTAGCACTCTGCTACCGCTAACAGGAAGCATAATGATGGAATCCATTAGCATTGTTTAGCGCTGTAATTAGCCCTCTGGGGTTTGGTCTGGTCAGAATAGAACGGATTAAGATAAAATTGTAGTAACACAATTTACTATGGGGTGTTGTCTTCTATAATAGGGTGTACTGCTTACTTCTGGAGGGGAGGAATATGGCAAAAGTTCCACTATTTCACTTCAAGATTAATGTATTAAGAAATTGTTCTAGACAAAAAGGTAATAAAACTCATCACAAACCCATCTTCTAGCAGGTGAAACGCTGAATGATTAAAGACTCCACTTACACCTCTAGCCTATTGCTAATGCATTCATATTACAAACTTCTTTGAATGAAAGAGTGTAACAACTCTTAAATCAAATCGAATGAACAGCGCCATCTAATGTTAAACATAAGTTTTATTTTGATGTACACATACAACAACAGGTTGGTAGGCTTTAAATGTAATTATGTGTAACACTAAGATTGTTTTTCTTTTTCTGACTGAATGTGTGGAGTATATATTAAAAGCAAGGTCCACATCACATGTCTCATGAATATTCTAGAAAATACAAAATGAAAAAGAAAAACACAAAAAGACTCTATGGCAGTTTAAGTGGCCATCATCATCACCATCATCATCTCATCTCCGCCTAAAACGTTGGCTTTCAAACCAAAGAATCTCAGTTATCTCCAGTGGAAATTAAGTGACCCCACCAAACCAAGAAAACAAGTGATTTCACAACTGCACGAGGTCAGACTCATTATGAAGCAATACCAAGACAGCGTTCACAGCCCGAGAACAATCGACAATCTCCCATTGGCCTGAATGTCACAAAACAGACTGCAGCCTTCTTACTGCCGGCAGAAACACCACTAGGTCTGTCTCCATGGATGGCCTGTCACGTCTCCCCGGCTACACTTCAATAAGCCAGGGATTGTTTCACAAAGGGGGCTTCGGTGGTGGTGGTTGGTTGGGTGGTAGCGGTGGTGGTGGTGGTGGTGGTGTAAGACATAGATAGAAATGCGTTTGTACCTCGAAGGGGGTTGGAACATTAGCATGGCTATGAAGGCCCGGAGTGTTCAGGCCAATGCTGGACGACGCTGGCCAGACAATAGATCCACTGTTTGTTCTCCACCAGGAAGTTTGACCAGGGGTGAGGGTGGTGGTGGTGGTGGTGGAGGGGAGGGTTCTGGAGGAGGAAAAGCAGACGAAGAAGAAGAGGACAACAAAAAGAGGGGTTGAGGGGTCGTCTTGAGTGGAGGGGCATTACACACCCGGAGAACTATGCATTTTTGTTCCAACTGTCGGCGTGACAGGACTGTGCTCAATGGTTTCAGGGGCGTCTAGCGAGATTACACTCGAAAAATAGACTTTAACAGATTGTGTTTTTGCTCGTTCCTGGTGATGAGGCCGCTTGGCAGCGAAGGGGTGACGACCAGCTTGGCAGACGTAAGCGGGCAACTTGTTCAGGTGGGTTCGGAGACGCCTGCTTCGCCTACGAAAGCAGTGCGTCCTTCAATTTAAATTGTTAATTTGTTCTAGGCTTAATAATGCTTGTTCAAAGGCCGGAGGTAAACCAGTGGAGCAATCGCACATCCTGAATAATGGCGGATTTGTTATCATCCTTAAAGGTACCTTTTTTCATTTTGTTTCATGTGTTTGTTATTTTGTTATGTGAGCGATGCTGAAGGTTTACAATTTTTCCTTTGCTTTAATAATGGAGGCGGTTTTGCTGCGTTTCCCTCGCACTCAAACCTGTTGAACCCTGAGAGAAGCCTCTTGTTAATCACTATTGTTGAGTAAACAATCCCTGAGGGGGATAGAGCCACGTTTAAAGTACACACACGCACAAACACACATCCAAGTGTAGTGTTCTCCTTTCCGAGAGCCAAGTGCTTGGAGCTAGAGACAAACCAAGGCCCCCCTCAGTGACTTTCTTAATGTCTAAGTTTCCATGGACTCAATGTATATATTTTTGCAGGGTGACTGACTGACCTCTAAGGCTTTTAGTAATGACCGGTAAAGCTCCAGTTTCCAATGCAAACCATTCTATTAAAGCCCTTTTCGGGAGGGAAGGAGGTATTCTTGGGAATTATTTATTCATTCATTGGCAACACATCGTCATGCTTTATCCCTGACTTCTGGTCTTCACTAGCATTGGTAGCTTATTTTCAAAAGGAATAAGAAAACATGGAAGTCTTTCAGTTTGGCAGAGTCTTCCAAGGTTACCGTTAGCGTTAAAGCAGGGAGCATAATCTTGTGGCAAAGTGCAAGGCTGCTGTACCTTTTTTTCTGAAACCATGTTTCTACAGTAATTGACAATGAATGATGACAGCCTTGGTACAAGCTTTCAGCACATGTTCACAAAACAAAACTTCTGTTCCCATTGAGTCATGAAGCCATGAAAACAAATGTGTAGTTCTGTGGCAGTCTCAGTGCACTAGGCTGTATGGTATTCAGTGGGGCTTGAAGACGTTGGGAAATAAATATTTGTATTTTGTGATATGCAACATTCATATATATTTATTTTCAAACAACATAATTTATCCTAACTCCAATAAGAACAGAAATTCGAGCATCGAAAACAAAGCTGTAAGACTGACCACTGCCATCTTGAAGAACAAGCTTGTTTGGCTACTATAGTGCAAATTACTGCATTGATTTTTCACACACCAAAGTTTTACTGGAGAGGGTAGATTTTATGTTGCTGTTGTTTGTTGCATTAAAAAAACAAAAAAAACAGCTGTGGTCATGATTGCGGTGAAGTTTCCATTAGTCAAATACTAAAATACGCCGAAACAAAAGGGCTACTCCACTATTACCATGACTGTTAGGCTAACTGCTACATTTTAGAAACCAGCATTTCCTAAGTAGCTTAGCACTATGCACCTCGATGCCCGACGAGAGCTTTTATTTACGGAGCCAACAAGTGGGTGTCAATGGTGGGTTGGTCATGGCTGTTTTACAAAGTCCCCTGCTGGCTAGTAAGAGAAAATTGGTGGCTGGGTTATGGCTGAGGGTGATGTTTAACTGACCCACTGGTGTG
Source organism: Pollachius pollachius (assembly GCF_949987615.1). NCBI lineage: Eukaryota > Metazoa > Chordata > Actinopteri > Gadiformes > Gadidae > Pollachius > Pollachius pollachius. The sequence goes on along the minus strand of NC_136950.1, from coordinate 8,279,412 downwards.
TCTAGACTCATTAAGAAAGGGGGGCCTAGGAGAGGCGCAGAGTAACAAAGACAAGTAAAAGGAAAACGCACAAATACATCTTTATGCCTTTGCGGTAGCACTTGGTGGCAGCTTACATTTTTGCTGGGTCATATGCCCCCCCCCCCCAAGGCCAGTCCATAGACACGGCCCCGAACAGAAGGTTATTGACTTGTGTCTGAAAGGAATCTTCCGATTTGAAGCGACTCTAACTATCCCCATTAGCTGCGAGATGGTTGAAGGAGAGGATGAGGAGGGGAGGGAGGGAGCTGGAGAAAGGGGGACTGTTGGAGGGGTGAAGTAAGTGAGGGGGAGTGTACACAGGCTACCTGAGGTCTCTGGGACATCTGAGGAAGGCCTGGTAGAGATGATGAATGACTGTGAGCCGTCTCTCACGCTCTCCTTCATCTGTATCCCTGCCTTCCATTCTCTCTCTCTCTCTCTCTTTTCTCTCTCTCTCTTTTCTCTCTCTCTCTTTTATCCGTCTCTCCAACTTCCTTTCTCATCTCTCTTAATATGTGACTCCCACGTCCTTTATCCTCACTCTCTTATCGCTCTCTTTATCACTTCCTTCATCCTCTCTCTCACTCTCTCCCTTTTCTATCTCTCCCTCTTCCTGCCTATCTGTTACTCTCTATTTCTCTCTCTTGTCTCTGTTTCTCCCACTTCCTTTTTTCTCTCTCTCACATTCTCTCCTTCCTCTGTTTCTCTTTCCCCCTTCTCTCTCCTCGTCTACCTGAACCTGGTAGAAGGTTCCAGAAAACGAAGGTGACCGCCTTCGTCTTTGTGGTCTCACACACCTGCGTCTCATCAGCGCCAGCAGCTGGGCCATATTTACCTTTTAACTGCGGCATAAACCCACCGTCACTGCGCTCATAGAATGATTGATTTCACCGGGCAGATGGTTACTATGAAGACACAAATGTCACCGTATGGGGGCTGTCTTGTCGCGTCCTTCTTGGATTTTTAAGGCCGGAGAATCGTCAGGATTTCACACAGTGTATCTGAAGCTCAACGGTCTTATCGGTAAGACCGTTGGTACAAGGATGGAATCATACCATAGGTCTATTGGTGTGAATAAAACCTTTATGGAACAAGGTTAGTCTCTGTCCTGCATCATCAATCACAGCTCTAACCGTTGACTGATATTCTGTCGACCTCTCCCTCCGGCGAGCGTTGGTACTGCTTTGGCCAGGCCTGGGTACTATGTTGCTGCCCCATTGGCCCTTAGGTTTATCACTCATTGATGAGTCGTTGGTAACGGGTCAGTACCTCGACGGCCCCCCATCGGTTGTTATGTTGATTCATTCCCACTCGGAGCATCTATAACTCACGGATCGTCCCGGTGGCTCCAGTCCTGATCAGACTGGATGCTGTCCAGTTCCCCCCCCCCCCCCCCCCCCCCCACCCTCCACCCTCCCTTGCTGGAGACGGTAAACGTTTGGCAGCAGGAGGGCTGTGGTTATAAGTGGCGTTGTCAGAGTGCATGACGCTCGCTGTTTGCGGCAGTCTTTAAGCGCCTGCTTGGCAGACGCCCGAGAACCACGGACGTAACAACTCAACAACGATTCGCTGGTCACTGATTAGAATGTCACTCCGAGGCACAGGCGATACGAGGGGAGAGGATGCACAGGAATGTTCAACCACACACGCACACACAAGCACACACACATGCACACAAACGCACACATATGCACGCACGCAAACACACACATTTGCACACCCACAGTCCACCAGTTCAGAACCAGTTTAGATTAAACAAATGGGAGCTGATACTTGTATTTGTATGGACAAATTTATTCCAAATAAGTGTTGACAACCTCACGGTTTTTAATCCTAACCCTAGGATTGAATTCTGCATCTCCCATGTCTAAAGACAACCCCTTTTCGCCTGTAATCACGTACTAGTCTGTTTCATTACGTGGAATTATCCCAGTGGATTCCCTCCATGTTTCAGATTTTGTGTATTCTCTCTGCCCCAAAAGATTCAGGCTGGTTTTAATAAATGACATACTTTCTTCAACGTTTTAATAAGCTCACTATCCACCATTCAGTTTAATATGTGACACAAATAGAAGAAGGGTCCCTTATTTCTAGATAAATGTCTGTGGCCACCACTCCACACTAATATGTTAAGAGTATGATACTACATATGCCATCTTTGCAAAGAAACAGATGTTAAAGCCAGCCTCCACAGAGCTAGCAGTGCTGCAACACAGGGCTGCTTTTTGGGAAGAAAGAGTTAAGCTTCTAATTAAAAACAAAGACTCAAAGTAGTTATTAGTCTCGTAAACACAGCTGGTGGTTGCTAAGTCACAGCTTGCGGCCGAGACAGAGGTGTGAGTTTTTGCTTTCTATGCCGATGACACCGTTGTTTGCGCATGGCTGACTCTGAATCGCTGCAGTTGCCATGGAAGGACCCAAGTAAAGCTGCTTGTTTCTTCTGTTTTCTCTGCTTTATCGATCCTGCAAACTAAACAATGAATTCATGCTAACCGCCGATAAACAGAAGGTCAGGTGGTACCCTTACATCCATGAGCTGGCGGCCGTTGGCATCCACTTTGTTTGTTGAGTTGAATTTTCATTTTCTTTCCAACTGTAGAGTATTGACGTTTCTAAGGCAATAGGTGGGTGTAACGAAACGGTGCATCGTAGTCCCTGCGGTACTACTTTACTATGAATCGGTGGGTACTATATCAGTCACGCAGGAGCTGTTGTGTTGACTTTCTAAACTCCAAACAGTCTTTAAATCCTCGTCTTGGGGTGCAGTATAATTACCGCATTGATTCAAAATAGTTTCTTTTTTCCCCCCTCCTCTGTTTTCCAATTCTCGGAAGACGTAGATCTAATTAGCGATGCTTATTAGCCAGCCGGAGAGAGAGTGAGCGAGCGTGGAGCATCAGGAATGATGCTAGCCAGCCATGGAAACGCAACACAATGAGCAGCCTTATCACGCCGTGACGCCGGGTTATTTTCAGCCTCTCAGGAAGAATTTTTAGACAATCCGAAAAAAAAAAGGGAAAGCTAGTTTCTTTCTTCCCTCCCCGTTCTCTGAAGGAGTCCAACAGAGATGACTGCTGGACATTTTCCTCATGAAGCTCTCTCCCTCTCGCTGTCTCTCACGGTTGAAAGGACCACTAGGTGCTTAATCGCTGGGCACACCAGAGGGTTGGGTTTTTATAGTCATGTTTCTTTTCCAGAGCAGTTGGAAGACTCTTTTGGGAAGGAGGGGAAGATTGCATTATGATAGATTTGTTAAACAAGTAGGAGAATCCGTTGGCTGCACTTTCTTTTTAATCAATTAACCTATCCACGAGTAAATCAGATTTTCTGTAATGATATCTGTGGTGATGTCTTTCTAAACATTAAAAACAGATTATGAGATGAGATTAAACATTATTGTCATTGCACAAATTCAAGTCCTATACAACGAAATGCCATTTAGCGTCTTACAAGTTATTCAAAAAAGCAAATAGGATGGAAGATATATATATAATGTTGTACTTTTAAAAGACTATTACCACTGCGGTCATTCAACATGTGTACGCAGGCTTTATCTAACCATTAACATTCTTGAATCATTCATTTGAGAATACACCTGATAGAAAATTTCATTCTGCGAAAATCAAGGTCGCTCTGCTCTATGAAATATGGAAAAACAAAATTTCTTTAATCAAACTATAATTCCATTACTGAAATATCACAGAATGTTCTTTTATATATTTTTGACGACTGAAGTGTTATTCTGAATGTTATCACGACAAAATATAAAAAGTTCCGTTCTTTTATTAGACCATGATATGAGCCGCCATAACAGCAGAGCCGACCCGTCCCGCTCCACAGAGAGGTGATCAGCGCCGGTCTCCGGTCCAGTGAGACAACAGCAGCTGCTTCTGCAGTGGGAGCCTCGGCCATGAGCCCCCCCAGCTGCTGAATAAGAGGCATGGACCCGGAGCGCCCCCTCTGACAACCTCCCCCCGCCAGGCCTCTCTCTCTCCCCGGTCCGCACCATGGGGGCTGGGGGTGGAACACCGCCGCCGCCGTCGGCAGCACAATTTCCGAAGCCAGGGGCCCGGGGCCCTCGACGCACCCCCGGCCCCGGTGTCCTGGTGGCCCTGCTGGCCCTGCTGGCTGTGTCCGCGGCCAGCGCCGGCGTGACCCGGGACCTGGGGCAGCAGAGGCAGGCTCCCCGGCGTCTGAGGCGAGGGTGGGTGTGGAGCCAGCTGGTGGTCCCGGAGGAGGACCCCATGCCGCGCGTCATCGGCAAGGTACGGCGCGTCGGCTGCTCCGTCTGAGGGGGTCTTGGGGGGTCTGAGGGGGTCTGGGGGGGTCTTGGGGGGTCTGAGGGGGTCTGAGGGGGTCGGAGGTGTTTTAAGATCACGTGTGCCGTTTAAGGGCATGGAAGCTCTGTACGTATGAGCAGTTCCGACATGACAAAGTCGTCTATGTCCAATAAATGTATTGTTATTGTTTGTTACATACAAGCGGTAATATATTTCAAGAAAAATAGCGAAGTTGTACTTTTAGTATTAGTGTGTTACCAATTGAAGTATGGATTATGATCAGTTTATTTGAATTGGTCTCTGTATGAAGATTTTCAAAATTTCAATCAGAATTTCGAATCAGGCCTGTTTGTTATTTTTCAAAATTAAATTCAATCAATTCAATTGAAATTCAAACATTGATTGCCACTGGCACACACCCTGTATTATCCGAGTGTAATATACCCCATAATAACAACGACAACAAACCCCAAATCACGTCTCCCGCGGTGCGCCGTCCCCCACCCAGCTTGAGTCGGACTACAGCCGCTGGGGCTTAGTCCGCTACATCCTGTCGGGAGAGGGAGCCGGCGACGCCTTCGAGATCGACGAGTACTCGGGCGAGATCCGCACGCGCCGCAAGCTGGACCGCGAGGAGAAGGCCTTCTACGTGCTCCAGGCGCAGGCCATCGACCGGGGCAACCAGAAGCCAGTGGAGCCCCAGTCCGAGTTCATCATCCAGGTCCAGGACATCAACGACAACCCCCCTCTGTTCCAGGAGGAGCCCTACGTCTGCAGCATCCCCGAGATGAGCCCCAAAGGTAGGGGGGCCCGCCCGGGGGGTCCTGGAGGGAGGGGTAGGGGGTAGGGGTGCACTCCCAGGTGACAGGGCCTGGAGGTAGGGTTAGGGGGTAGGGGTGCACTCCCAGGTCAGGGGTCCTGGAGGTGGTGTTAGGGGGTACAGACTATGTACATCGTCACATTAAATCAAGCTTTATGTGAAGGTGCAATAGCGAGTACTTAATGTGGGAAAGACGGTAAAGACGCTAACATTGAATTCTAATCTGGGTTTTATAAAGTGCATTTTATTTTACCTCAAGAAATAAAGTATATGGAGTATAACATGAAGCCTTTTGGTTTTAATAACTATAATGTATTTTTATCTATACCAAATATAAAGTTACAATCCAATTCACAGGATTTGAAGGCCTGGTTGTCATCGTCCTAATAACTTAAATCTTGAAAGTAGATTTTCTGAAAGGCAAAGCTTTTTTGCGAAAACAAAGGTTTGGCTCTGTTAGCTACTTTGCAACGACAGCCATTTTAAGAGAAAATAACCAAAGTTATCTTCAACTGCTGAACCATAAAACGTCTACTGGAAGGGCTGGTGTGTCTATCTGGCAGGAAGTTCAAGGTATTGCTTTCTTTATCATAGTTCTGGGTGCCTTTACATTTTATTAGGCCCAAATAATGTTATTAAATCCACTGCCCTTTCACAACCAAACCATTACCATTTCATTTTTATATGTAATCTACTTTTGGAGTATAATATCACTCTCGTAATAAATCATAATGCATTTGACTTGAAAAGGGGCGAGAGGGGAATGGTTCAGTGTGTGTGTGTGTGTGTGTGTGTGTGTGTGTGTGTGTGCGCGAGAGAGGGAGAGAGATAGAGAGACCGAAACAAAGGAGAGCGAGCGAATGCAGAGTAAAGAGATGTGCTGCAGCAGTGTAGCTCGCTCGACCAAACAGAGAGAGAGTGCTAAGTGGTAGTCGGAGCGCTCCACACGGGCGATCAAGACAGAGAGCGAGAGACGCACACACACGCACACACACACACACAAAGAAGGATTAGCCGAGTGGACGAGTGGAGAAGGGAGAGAGAGCCGAGGAGGCACACAGTCAAAGGTGGGCGGAGAGTGAGACGAGGAGAGGAGGACACACAGACACACAGACAGAGATGGGCGGAGAGTGAGACGAGGAGAGAAGGACACACAGACACACACAGAGTAGGTTGGAGAAAGAGACACAGAGTGTGACAATGAGAGAGGGACACACATAAACACAAACACACACACAATAGAGAAGGATAGAAACAGAGACACGCACATAGATAGAAAGACAAAGAGGGAGGGAGAGACACACAGAGTGACATAGAGACATACATAGATAGAGGGACAAATACACAAACAAAGAGAGGGAGAGGGAGAGAGAGAGAGAGAGAGGGAGAGAGAGAGAGAGAGAGAGAGAGAGAGAGAGTGAGAGAGAGAGGGAGGGAGAGGGAGAGAGAGGGAGAGGGAGAGAGAGAGAGAGAGGTGGCCGAAGAGAGATACAGTCAGCCAAGAAAAGAAGCAGCCAGAGAAAAGAGGAAGGGTGAACTCAACAGGAGTGATAGAGCGAGGCATAGAGACGCAAACATAGTGGGGGGCGTTCTAAGAGACGGAGACAGAAAGAGAGGGGGAGAGAGAGAGAGAGAGAGACAGAGGGAGAGAGAGAGACGGAGAGAGACAGAGGGAGAGAGAGAGACGGAGAGAGACAGAGGGAGACAGAGGGAGAGAGAGAGACGGAGAGAGACAGAGGGAGACAGAGGGAGAGAGAGAGAAAGAAGGAGAAGAAGAGCGCAAATGGGGAAAGAGATAAATGTCACAGTAGGAGTGGAGGGGTTGTCACTCACACCTGCCCCCCCCACAATCTCTCCCCCCACCTCAGAGCCAGCCAGAAAGGCCCAGTCGGGATAACGAGGCGTCATCACTTTGTTGGGCCTTAGGGGAGAGGGGAGGGAACGTGGGACAAAGCTAACCCCCATGTCTCTCGCGGTCCTCCCATCCACCCCCCCACAACCCACCATCATCTACCCCTGCCCTCCAGGGACCACGGTGGCCAGGGTGACGGCCACGGACGCCGACGACCCCCAGCAGGGGAACAACGCCCGGCTGCTGTACTCCATCCTGCAGGGGGAGCCCTACTTCTCTGTGGAGCCAAAGACAGGTGACGTCACACCCGGGGGGCTTTTACTTTGGTAGAAAGTGTTTGGCAAGGTTCAACTATGGGCTTTCTGCTTCATCTCCGGCGCTGGGTTTGAATTGGTCCACTAATAGTGCACGATGTACTGCGTTATTAAGTCCCTGTTTTTTTTTTGTTGGCTGAAATGGAAGGGTACAATTCTGGATCCTTATGTAGTGCATTACCTAGTACCCTTAATGCACCGTTAAATGAGAGCACAACTGATTACACACTTCCTTACTATATCCCATGATGCATAGCCGTTTTCATGTTCTCAAATCCGTCCAATTGAGATGAGTCCAGGTACATCTAGGTACTCTATTTAAATGAGCTGTCACAGGATGGCATTTAGCTGGTGAAGGCTTGTTTATGTGACCAATACAAGTCACATCTTGTACTTGTCGTGTTATACTTTTTCTCTGAATTGTGTGCTATTTAGAGCTCACTATAAAGGGAATAAGGAATGAAGGAACAGGTGAAACAAATTGAACAAAGCCCAGATGTTTTCCTCCACCTCCATTGTACCCACGTAACTGTCATATTGCTTAAGAAGCTTAGCGTGACCCTTCCGAATCGCCTTGGCAACCGAGGATGCATCATTGTACAGTGAACTGTGTTTTAGTGATTGTTTGACTACATCGTCAGCCATTTATATTACGTGCCACCCATATTGCCACACGTAAGCAAGGTGTTTGGCTACGAAGCTTCTGATTGGTCAGATCGCCAATAGTGGACGTCACCTCTGATGACCCTGAAGCAGGCGTCCAAACTGGTCCTAACTGGCCCCATCTGGTCCCATCTACAAGGCTCCATTATAAGGATCAGGATACTGCTGGTGCTTGAAGCTTGAGTGATCAAGCCTTAGCTCCAGTCTTAGGACAACTTTTGGCAACCTAACCAATGCATTATAACGCTATACAAATATATATATACAAAGAAAGGTTGATGTATTATTGTGAAGAATTGTGGGAATTGCCGCAACTTATGTCCATCTAGTATTAAATCTCTCTATCACACTTTTGTTATTCATAGTTTAATATCCAACGACGCATAGAGTTATAGAAGCGCTGTTTCCAGAGATGTATTTACATAAACAGTACACGTTTGGGATCATAGCGAAAAAGGCCGACATGTACAGTACACAAAAGTGTGAAGAGAACAAAGAAGAATGCACAAAACAAAAAACACATTTAGAAGGAACAAGTCACCCTGGACCCTGCCAACCAGTTAATTAGGAGAAATCCATGCCATTCTATAATCTAAAGATCTACTCTCTGTGCATTAGTTAGCCAGGAACCATAAACCCACGCTCCTGTTTCCTATAAATCCCCAGCAGGCGAGAGTATCAAATTCTCGTCTGTTGGCGGATCGCTCCGGCCGGCCCCAAGAGCACCCTGAATCAGGCGTTAAATCAGTTTTATGTTTGGTGTGCGGTGGAAATCCTTTGTCTAATGCAGTCTTAACGAACCTGCCCTGTTCCTCATCTCCTGGTCTTCACCAGGTCTCCTCCGAACCATCCTCTGTCATGAGCCAGAGTTACACAGCAGGGCTAGGGGTCATGGAGGTAGGGTTAGGGGTCATGGAGGTAGGGTAGGGGTCATGGAGGTAGGGTAGGGGTCATGGAGGTAGGGTAGGGTTCATGATGGTAGGGTAGGGGTCATGGAGGTAGGGTAGGGGTCATGATGGTAGGGTAGGGGTCATGATGGTAGGGTAGGGGTCATGGAGGTAGGGTAGGGGTCATGGAGGTAGGGTAGGGGTCATGGAGGTAGGGTAGGGGTCATGGAGGTAGGGTAGGGGTCATGGAGGTAGGGTAGGGGTCATGGAGGTAGGGTAGGGGTCATGGAGGTAGGGTAGGGGTCATGGAGGTAGGGTAGGGGTCATGGAGGTAGGGTAGGGGTCATGGAGGTAGGGTATGGGTACTGAGTATTAATCACATCAATCAATCAAACGTTGTTTGTAGCTGCTTTCTGAAGCGCTTTACAAGAGACACAACATAATAATAATTTCCATATTTGGTCTTATTGAGAAGGATATTGCATCTCTCACTCTCGCTTTATGCCACTACTTTTCTCTCTCTCTCTTTCTCTATGCATCCCTGGCAGGGCGATAGCGAAGGCAGATCAATTTTGAAGCTCTCTCACTCGCTATCACTGTATTGTTCATCATTGTCTTTTTTTCTCTCTCTCTCTCTCTCTCTCTCTCTCTCTCTCTCTCTCTCTCTCTCTCTCTCTCTCTCTCCCTGTCCTCTCTCCCTCTGTGTTACTGTGTGTGTGATTGTGAGTCTCCCTCCCTAACCCGCCCCCTCTCTCAGGCCTGATCGTGACGTCCTGGCCCAGTATGGACCGGGAGGCGCGGGACCAGTACCAGGTGGTGCTGGAGGTGAAGGACATGTTGGGCCAGCATGGGGCGCACTCCGCCTCCACCACCGTCACCGTCCATCTCACCGACGTCAACGACAACGGGCCCACCTTCCAGCACCGTGAGTCTCAGGATTACCACCGGGACCCTGAGACCCTGACTGTAACCATGGCGACAATCAAACACTAGCAATAACCCTGACAACATTGTTTCCCTGAACCTAAACCCCAGCAGTTACCCTGACAACAATCGAACCCTAACCCCAAACACTAGCAGTTACCCTGACAACAATCGAACCCTAACCCCAAACACTAGCAGTTACCCTGACAACAATCGAACCCTAACCCCAAACACTAGCAGTTACCCTGACAACAATCGAACCCTGATCCTAAACCAAAGCACTTACGCTGACGACAACCTCCCCCTGACCCCAGAAGCCAGCAGTAACCCTGACAACCTTCCAAACACTACATAAGCAATGTGAAAACACACAGAGCAAGAAAGAGCGAGAGACATAGGTGGTCCTTAATTGAACACTTGAGATACATTTGTTGGATAAGACTTCTCCGTCACCAACAGCGGAGATCCATTCTGCATTACTGTTACAATCTTGTTATTCTGCTCGCACTAACCACATAACAAGGGGTAGAAGGATAGGGGAAGGGGGAGAGAGAGAGAGGGTACGATAGAGTGAGAGAGAGAGACAGACAGAGACAGAGAGAGAGAGGTGGGAAAATGAGAGAGAGGGAGAAAGAGTGCGAGGGGGGAGAGAGGGCGAGAGAGGAGATATATGGGGTGCAAGAGAGAGACAGAGAAAGAAGGCGTGACCAGAGATAAAGAGAGAGGGAGACGGACGGAGCAAGAGAGATAGGGAAGGACAACCAGAGATAAAGGGAGACAGAGTTAGATAGATGGAGAGAGAGAAAGAGAGAGAAAGATAAATAGAAAGAGAGAGAGAGAAAGAGAGCAGCAGATAACGTGAGAGGGAGAGAGAGAGGGGGGGGGTATATGCTGATGGGACCAGGAGAGAAATGATGGAGGAGCCAGGGTATGAAAAGACGAGGAGGAAGATTTCTCCTGGTGTTGTTGCTCTCTCGCTGCGTGTGTCTATGTGCGGGGCTTAAGCCCACCGGAGGAATCTAATCATTCACACTTGAAAGGACATTTGTCATGACCTTTGGAAACACCAACCTGGGTTTCTCTCCGAGATAAACCTCTTTAAATGAATGCCCAAGGTGCGAATCAATTCGGTAGCAGGCGGACAATGGGGAGGACGGTGCTCATATAACGATGAGCCGTCTCTCGGCCGTGTTGTGATGCACATATGGTAACGTCGTAGTCACGCTCAGACCGCGGTGATTCACAGACAAAACAGCCGGCGTGGGCATTGCGCTGGCGCGCAATCCGAAGTTGAACCCAGCAATACGCCATGGAATTTTAGGAAGATTGATCGCCACGGTAACCATTTCCTTCAAGGGCCCTTGCATTCATTTCTTTTCATAATTTTCTTTGCGGTCATTTCCTCCACCAGCTGTTCTCTTTTGTTCTAAATTAAAGGAGGGGTTATAATCGTGACCGTAGCCTGCTCGGACTTTGCGCGAACATGAGAAGTTAGCCCCCCCCCCCCCCCCACCTTCCACGACGCGGTCCGCGACTCATTCTGACTCATGCTCCAGGTTGAGCTCACTGCTATTCGCCGGACCCCTTCAACCTGTCCAACCTTGAGAGCGACCTCGCTCCACGCGCCGCTCCGCACAAAGCGACCAACCCCTCTACCCGGGGAGCGAGGCTGTGCGTCAGCGCAGCTCTGCCGCACTGTAGAAACAGTCTCCACCTTCTAATCAAGCACAATGTTCCGGGTAGCCTATGGCCGCTCGCTGATCAACCACCACGCCTCCTCCACCGCCACCTCAACCTCTCCCTCCGTCTCCCCCACCCACCCACCCACCCACCCACCCACCCACCAACGCTAAACCCTGGTCGCCGTGGCAGCCGTCCAAGCAGCGGTCTCACTGACCGGGACACAATCAAATTTTCTCATCTTCTTATTAGCGCTGGGCTTGGATTACGTGGTGTTGCCACAACTTATCTTCCGCCGGGCGCAAATTGACCCGTCGCCCGCGATGTTCCCCCGCTTATCGCCGCGCACAAGACGACCGCTGACCTCGTACCCGCCACTGACGGCCCCGCTATCCATTTACCTCCCGAGGTCGACTCATGTATTAATATAACCCTACGTGTAAAGATAGCTATATATATATATATATATATATATATATATATATATATATATATATATATATGAGAGAGAGAGAGAGAGATAGCCCCGCCAGATGTAGATCTATTTATAATAAAGACATTTATAAGAAGAGATACGTCTATAGCTATATCTATAGATGTAGCTCTACGTATATATGTAAGGATATATCTGGAGATGGTAAATCTCTACGGACAAGTCACGTTTATTTACAGTACATTTTCAGTAGATCTATATATAAGAAGAGATATAGCTATATGTATAGATGTAGCTCTATGTATAAGCATATATCTGGAGATAGTAAATCTCTACGGACAAGTCACATTTATTTACAGTACATTTTCAGATGAAATCATTTCCCGCCTTATTAGTCGTTGCCGCCTATTATCTGAGGACTGTTTGGCACCAAATTATGTTATTGACATTTTTAAATTGTAGCGAGCGGTGATTTATGCTGCCTGCTCGCTCTGACTTGTTGAAGTAATAAAGAAAAACTTGACACAATAAAGAAATAAATATATATAAATGAGTTCTACCGCTCTTTTTAATGGATTGTGCCTCAAGAGGGGAATCTTACTCAAACTAAAAGGGAGTTTCAACAAGATGCTCTTACCCCTGCCTGTGCCTAAAAAGCTAATATATATAGTTTCTCCTATTTTCTTAATTTGGATACAAAAGATGGTAGTTGATAACTATGTGACAGCGCTCTACATGCTTTCATTCTTGACTTTATCGAATTCACTGCTGCTCAATTTGGGTAAAAGCGCCACAAATAAAAATGTTAGGTTAATCCTCCTGCCGGTGCCCTTGACTTAGGCCCTAGGCCCTGGAGTTGGTCTCGGGGCGCTGCACTGCGTGGCTGCCCTCTGCTTCTAGTGCCCCTAGTGATGCTAGTGATGGGTTGGATGCAATCTCTGGTCTTATCTCTCTCTCTCTCTCTCTCTCTCTCTCCTTTTCTCCCCTCTCTCTCTCGCTCTCGCTCTCAATTTCCTATGCAATAAATGTTATTAATGTTGTAGTCATGGTTACTATAAGCGTCTCTCTGGGTCCCGTACATCTAGACCTGTACACGTTCGGGGTGCGCGAGGACGCGGCGGTGGGCACCACGGTGGGCCGGGTGAAGGCCGACGACGGGGACGAGGGTCTCAACGCCATGATGAACTACACCCTGCAGGATCTGGAGGAGAGCAACACCTTCAGCATCCAGCTGGACCCCGACACCCAGGAGGGGCTGGTGCTCCTGGCCAAGGTCTGGCCCAGGGACGACGCCAACAATGTTCTCTCTTTGATCCTTTCTCTCTTTGTTGACGGTCAACCAATCACAGAACCGTCCTCAGTTGAGGTCGACCAATCGGGGCAGTTCTTCACATAAAAATTGCGGTTGGTTGACCTATCACTTTGCCTTTTGGTGGACCAACCAACTGCTCTTGTGGATGATTTATTTTTTATTTTAAAATAATTTATTTAATTGAGCACAGGGTCATAGTGTGATCTTCCCCCCCCAAAACTGAAGGTCACCATTTTCTTGGTGACCTTTTGAATGGTATTGTGAAAACCTTTGTTAATCTTTATTTTGGATGAAACATTATCTCTAGGATCTCTTTAAGCTGCCGGTCTCCCAATTCATGGCACAAGAGATTCCGATTAGATGATTTTTAAGAAGGTCTAAGAAAAAAAAGCGATGGCGCTGAATCGTTCGGCGAGATGCTAATGTGTTAGCATGCTGTTTTCTTATTGCTAGTATGATCATGCTAATCAGCAATGTGGCATTATTTAAGTGCTAGCACGCAGCTCATGCAGAGCGTTGACATTGATTCAACCATTTTCCTCACTCATTCCCCCTCGGCTCCCAGACACAAAGAATAATCACCGTTCTTAATCAGGATACGGCATTTCAAAGCTGTTGTTCTGCCATAATCATTTGATGCAATTGATTTTGAGTCACATAATATGCTGCTTGATATGTATCAGCACATATTTCATTTTTCATCGTTGCAAAAAAGTAAGTCTGGCTTTCTCTGTTTTTTTTGTGTTTTGATCTTTCCTTCTTCTTTCGAGTGCCTTTTTTTTTTCTCTGTTTGGCTTTCTGTTTTTAACTATTTATTCTGCCTTCCTTTCTGCACTACGCTCTACCCCCTCCCTTCTTCCTCCCTCTCTCATTCTCTCTCCCTCCCCACTCTTTCAATTTCCTCCACCTGTCTCTCTCCTCCTCCCCTTCCCTCTCCATCTCTCTCCCTTTCTCCACCTTTCTCTCCCCCAATTCTCCCCCACCCATCTCTCTCTCCCGCCTCTTCTTCCACCCTCTCTCTACCTCACGCTCTCCTCCCTCCCTTCTCCTCACTCCCCCTCTCTCATCTTTCTCCCCTTCCTCCCCCTTTCTCTCCACCTGTTCTCCCCTCCCCATATCTCTCTCTCCCCTCCTTCCCCCTGCTCTCCCCCTCTACTCCCCTCTCCATCTCTCTGCCATTCCTCCTCCCTTTCTCTACCCCTTTTACCTCTCTCCTCTCCCAAACTATCTCCCTCCTCCCCTCTCTCCATCTCTCTCCCCTTCCTCCTCCCTTTCTGTACCCCCTTTCTCTCTCCCCCCTCTCTCCAACCCTCTCTCTCCTCCCTCCCCCTCTCTTCTCCCCTCTCCTCCTCTACTCCCCTCTCTCCGTCTCTCTACCCTTCCTCCCCTGCCCCCCTTTCCCCTCCCCCCTCTCCTCCTCTCTCCCCCCTCCCTCCCCCTCTCTCCTCCCCCTCTCTCCATCCCTCCCCCCTCCCATCCTCTTCTCTCCCCCCCTCCCCCCCATCCTCCTCTCTCCCCCCCACCCTCCTGTCTCCACCCCCCACTCTCCTGTCTCTACCCCACCCCCCCCCAAGCCTCTAGACTACGAGACCAAGAGCCGCTTCGTCATGGCGGTGGAGGCGGACAACGTGCTGGTGGATGAGCGCTTCCTGAGCGCCGACGAGGCGCGCGACCGGGCCACCGTCAAGGTCTTCGTGGAGGACGTGGACGAGCCGCCCGTTTTCGGCACCGACGTCTACGAGTGGAGGGTGCCGGAGAGCGCCGGGGTGGGCACCGAGGTGGGGGTCGTGAGCGCGAGGGACACGGATACCCGGAATAATCCTGTCAGGTACGGTGTGACCCCCCACCCACCCCCCCAAGCCCATGCCACCCTGTCCAAACTGACACCCAGGAATAGAATGATATGTGCCAGCTAGCTAGCGACGTATGCTAATCACGCAGCTAGGAGCCTGGAAGGGGCGGGGGGGGGGGAGATGAACACCCTCTGACAGCGTCTCCTCAAAGCCTTCCCTTCGCCAGGGCTAGTGAAAAGAGAAAACTGCAAAAAATGAGAAAGAAGTGAAATAAGGGAAGGGAGAAAAAAAAGAATAGTTCCATTTCACATGGCGCGTGGCTCGCCGCCTCCCTTGATCTCTATGGATACCCCGAACATGGTCATATTTATCTCGTATTACTTTAGTCGGAAATGAGCCCTGCTGAATAAATCATGACCGTTTTTATACCTCACAGCGTTTCCTATCTGTCGCCACGGCGGCGGCGGCCGTATTATCGCAGGGCGACCGCGCCACCGCCACGCACAAATGTAATAAAGCCGTGTAGAGGGTTGGCATATGGAATTTAGATTTCCCCTTCATTTGCAGCGGGAGCACGTTGCCGTGGGATACGGGGACGGGGGCAGGGGGGGGGGCCACTGTCGTCCTTAGAGTTTTAAGAGTAGCAGGTGCTTCGTGTCTTCCAATCAGAGGACCCCCCCTCCCCCGGTTAGCCACCGTTTTGGTGATCCATCTCGGAGCGAGGGGGTAGATTCAAACCGACGCGACGGGTTCTTCCGGAGGGTTCCGCTGAAACGGCGGAGGAGGGGACGTGTGTGTCGGTCGTCAGTGGAACGCTGGTGTTTTCTATTTTGTCAAAGCTGCCCCCAAGGCAGCGAACAACTTCTCTTTTGTTCTTGTTTACACTCATTCAGCGACGTGGTGCGATAATCACTCCCCTATATAGGAGCCGTTAAATGGAGAGAACACTCATTCTGACCCCTCTTTGTGTCCTCTCTCAATTCAATTCAGTTAAACATATTCCTTCGCACATGACAAATTCAAGAAGGTATTTCTACTTAAACTAAGAAATGACATGTCTCATTTTCAGATTTATGAGACGTAAATACTTTTTTCTTTTTATACCCATACACCTACCAGTCAGGTTGGTATATGGGGTTTTAATTTGAAAATAACATAACATTTGCATTAATTGCCCCACTCAACACAATTCCAATACGTGTTGCTTATGTTCTATAAAAATAACATTGGCGTGGGTGTCAACCCGCTAATCAACCTGGAGAATAATAAAGCCCTGAATATCGCAAACACGGACACATTGACATGGCAGGCACAACTCCCTCGGTGTTGACATCAACTGTCACCAGCTCTTTGTCGGGCGTCTTTTTGCAGATAAAAAAAAAGTGAAAAGAAAGAAAGAAAGAAGAAGAAATGATGTAGCAACTTAGCTAATTCACTCTGGGCCTACAATATCGCTCCTCTTTTTGTATACAGGGAAAAACAGCATCTCTATCGCTAAACGCCTGTCCTATTCATTCCTCTTTTTCAGATATTCAATTGAGAGACACAGCGATATCAGAAAAGCTTTCAAAATAGACCCAAACAATGGCTCCATGACGCTCTCCCAGCCGCTCGACCGGGAGGCCTCTGATTGGCACAATGTGACGGTTGTAGCCACGGAGACAAGTAAGGAGGAAATGTCTTCAGTCATATTCAGAGCGGCTCTCATAATGTAGACAGGTTAGAGCCAATTTAGCAGAGCCAGGAGCTCTGAGCCACTCGCTGGAGGGAGAGGGGCTGCTGGCAATATCTGTCCAAGCAAGGAAATTTAAATGTGAATGTGGAGATATGAAGCGGAGAGACATTTTCTCCTTTTGAAAATGATTCAGTGTGCATTGCCTCCCCCACTCTTCTTTTCAACGTATTGCCATTCAGCGGGCGGAGGGAGTTGTTTGGCTTCAGTGGCTATTTTGTGTTATTATTATTCTTTTGTGTATATTGTGTTGGCACGCTGCTCGGCCACAGTCGGGGAGATACGGCCAAGCGTGAGGCATTCGTCATATCTAAAGTGTTACCGCGACAGGGCCCTTTTTACAAAACGTTTACGAAACACACTCACACAATCACACACGCCTGTCCCTCTCTCTCTCCCTCCCACTCCCCCCCTCCCTCCCCGGCTCAGAGCAGAGCTATTTATCCTCGGCGGCGGTGGTGTTCATCAAGGTGCTGGACGTGAACGACAACGCTCCGGCGCTGGCCAGTGATTACCGGCCGTATATCTGCGAGGGGATGCCGGCTGGGGAGGTGCATGTATAACCCTCAGGATGATGATGATGATGATGATGAAGACGATGGCTGTGTCAACAGTTCCCAGTACCTCGCTGTTGCCATGGCGTTAGTGGTACACAAACACCAGGGGACTGGTGTCATAGGGGCAGACCCTGTCACGATGACATGCTGGATCTGTCTTCAATTAAAATATGTTGTATGCTATCGTGGGTCTTCATGGGTAGATACATTCAATATTTTCTTTGTATTTACAAAAAATCGATAGGATGCATGCATTGAGGGCCTTTTGGGATCTGAGTAAAGATGAGAAGGGGTATGGGTTTTATGGTGTATATATTGCATTTCACGTATATTTCTCGGCTGTATCCGCGGCTAAAGTTATTTTCTTTACGTGACTGTGTTGATAATGTTAAACCTTCCCTCTCTCTCGTTCTCTCTGTGGATCTCTTTCTGTTATCATAATGCTTAACTGTGTCCTGCTCCTCTCCCTCCTTCTCCCTCTCTCTCCCTCCCTCTCCTTCTCTCTTGCTCTCTGTCTCTCCCTCTCTCTCGCTCCCTCTATTTACCCCCCGCCTCTCTCTCTCTCTCTCTCTCTCACTCTCTCTCTCTCCCTCTATTTCTCCCTCTCTCTATCTTCCCCCTTCCGCCCCATCGCACTGCCTACATTTTACCCCTCCCACCTGCTCTCTCTCCAAATCCCTCCTCCTCTCTCCCCTTTCCCCTCCTTTCCTTTCTCCCCCCCCCCCCCCCCCCCCCCCCCCTCCACCCACACCTCCCTCCCTCCCCCCCTCCCAGCTGATCCAGGTGCTGGATGCGGTGGACCCCGACGACCCACCGGAGGGACATCACTTCTACTTCTCCATGGTCCCAGATGCGCACATCAATCCCAACTTCACCATCAGAGATCACCAAGGTCAGCCTCGCCCCCGTTCATCTCCCTCCTCAGACCCGTACGGTGACCCCCCCGCTGCCTTGGCCTTCTGCAGCCGCTAGGCTACTGGGCGTCGCTCACTCTCTACCCCGTCACTCATTCAATAGAGCCTGGCACGCCCACCACCACCGCCTCCACCGCCGTCACATGGGACAGCTTAGCATATTAGCACAATTTTTGCGACAATGTTTACCTCAAAATGTTGCATTGAATAGGTGGCGCAATGCCAAGATTATTTCGGTCAACATTTATATTTTTTTGCCCAAATCCCTGCAGATATTTATTTTTGTGTTATTATTTGATGTTTTGTTGGTTTAACAACGCAAAATCACAATGGTAACCCTCAATCTTTACCACGGTCACACTAGGGTCTACGGTACCTCTGTTTGAGCCACTAGTCTGGTCTAGTCAGGGCGTTCTCTGCTCCAGTGCACCCTCTACCTGCCCAGGCGTCCTTGACCTTAGCTATCTTCCACCCACCTACTCCTTAATGACTTTATTTCCTGTTCATTAATGGTGTGTATCTAAAAAGCAAATTCACTCGCTCTGAATAAAAGCGTCTGCTAAATGACTGAATAGTGAAAAGTTAATGGAAAGAAGCATCACTGGAGCCTAAAACATTCAAATGTGTGTGCAGCGGTGTGTGTGTGTGTGTGTGTGTGTTTGTGTATGTATCACTGAGTCACACTTCATAATACTAATACATCAGGCAAATTCAAGGCGGCAAACGTGATTCAATAAAGGAGCCTATTTCCATGTGTGGAAAGACATATTTGCTTAATGCGCTGCCATAATCATACAGGTTCAGCCAAGGGCAGAGAAGACATCTAGCAGAATGACTTTAACAAACGACAAAGCGCCGGATAAGCTTGTTCCCTGTCTTGTTCGCGGAGATTAAAGACACTGTAGCACAGCTTGCATTGTTCAGCTCTTAAACTCAAGCAAACACACGGAGACTCAACGGCGGCGCTCGGCAGCTTGAGCGAGCCAAGAATACTGCCAGGGTTAGGGGTTTCATTCCCACTGGTAGAGCAAGGCATTAATGCCGCCAGGGTTATGGGTTTCATTTCCATCGATAGAAAGAGCAAGGCGTTTATACTGCCAGGGTTAGGGGTTTCATTCCCACTGGTAGAGCAAGGCATTAATGACGCCAGGGTTATGGGTTTCATTTCCATCGATAGAAAGAGCAAGGCGTTTATACTGCCAGGGAAAGGGTTTTCATTTCCATCGATAGAGCAAGGCATTACCACTGCCAGGGTTAGGGGTTTCATTCCTACTGATAGAGCAAGGCATTAACACTGCCTGGGTGAGGCGTTTCATTCCTACTGATAGAGCAAGGCATTCAAACAGCCATTGTAAGGGGTTCCATTCCCACTGGGTTGCCCATGCTGAAAATATATTCTCTAGTGGAATTTAAAGACGCATTTGGTTAAAATGTATCACAATCAAATGCCACATATATATATATGCCTACACGCCATCGGGAATGGGGTCTATCTAGTTATAAACCTTAAGACCTCAGCATCCTCCAATTTGAGCCAGGGAGAGGAAGAGGGAGAGTGAGAGAGACCGGGGAGAGAGACCGGGGAGAGAGACCGGGGATAGTCTGCAGTACCTGGTGTTCCACCACAGATGGTGCTGTCTTGAAGCATCAATCCCAGTGTGGGTGCTCACACACTGGGATGTTGGAGGCAGGGGGGGGGGGATGGCGTCTAAAACCACCCTCTCTTCATCCTCCCTCCCCCCCCTTACCCTCCCACAACGTCTAACCCCACCCCCTCCTCCTCCACCCTCCAGACAACACGGCCAGCATTGTGACCCGCCGCAGTACCTTCACCCTCCAGGACCGCGCCCGCTACCTGCTGCCGGTGGTGGTGGCGGACAGCGGCGTGCCCCCGCTCACCAGCACCAGCACCCTGACCGTCACCGTGTGTGGCTGCGGTCCGGCCGGCCGCTGCCCCCTGGGGGGTGCCGGCGTGGAGGCCCATGCCCTCTCCATGGGCACCAGCCTCAAAACCCTGCTGGGCGTGCTGGTGTGCCTGGCCACTCTCTCAGGTAAGCTCCGCCTCCTGATGGGTTCTGGGTTGTCGTTGCTGGGCGGGGGGGGGGGGGGGGGGGGGGGCAGGTTGTTAAGGCTCGGTTATGGTTCAACGTCGATGCAATGACCACGCGGACGCTTCGGCGCAGGCGTAAAACCTGTTTTGGTTCTGCGTCGGGTTTTAGTGAGCGGACCAATCACAGCCCTTGCTCCTGCGTCGCCTCGACGCAAGGTAAACATTTTCCGGCGGCGCACGTCGGGCCCTTGCGGTGGACGCAAGGAGGGTCCTTAAACACCCCTGCCCTGCGTCGGATGGAACCATAACTAAGCCTTTTATTCTCAAGTACGGCGGCTGTTGGGTTTTCTTCCTCCTGCCTGCGGGTCGGATCGTCGCAATTGGCAATGTGTGGAGGAAGGAGGGCGAGGGCGTCCGTGCCCTTGAGAATGACTCGCCGTATCGCTCCCGGCGTTCCGGTCGTCCTGCTGCTCTGCTCCAGGAGAGTGGGAGTTTTCGTTTTGACATCCGTGGCTGTTTTTGTATCGTTATTATGTCTTTTCGATTGGGTTAGCACACGGTGGGGGTCATGGGGGAGAAGTTGTAAGCGATAGAATGATATTTGTGGTGACAGTGCATTTGTGACGGACCACAACAAGGTCACAGCGAGGGGGTTTGTGTATACCAACAGACCTGCCTAATGGCTCGTAGCCGAACACTTAGCGTGGCGGGACGTGCAAATGTTCAGCGGGACGTTGGTGTAAAACGCCGATGTGGAACAGGTCCAAACAATGTGTGTGCAAGCAGATGTTATTTAATTTCTCACATTTCTGTGAGAAATTTGACACTTTAGACCTAAAAATGGGCGCACAGGCCAAAGAGAGGTTGAGAAGCACTGCCGTGTTTGGTATAATGTGGATGCGTTTGTACTGTGATGTGTACTGAACCTCTAGGGGCACAACAATGAAGTCCTTTCTCATTGCGTTGAATTGAACTCTTTCCCAGCAGATGTGTTGTGTTAGCGCGAGCTAATGCAGCTCCGCCCTGACACAGTGAGTACAACCCCAGCACTAGGCCCTAGAAGCTTTTCTGTAACCAACATAACTGTGAGAATTCCCCCAGCCCCTACCACCATCCTCTTCATCATCATCATGTTTCTTTCATTTTCTCTGTCTGTGCGTCTCCCTCCCTCCCTCTCTCTCGCTCTCTCTCTCTCTCTCTCTCTCTCTCTCTCTCTCTCTCTCTCTCGCTCGCTCTCGCTCGCTCTCACTCTTGATCGCTCTAGGTCTCTCTCTCTCTGTCTCTCTCTTTATTTCTCTCTCTCTCTCTCTCTCTCTCTCTCTCTCTCTCCCATCTTCACCAGTGATTCCTGAACTCACCTGTGTGGCTGTGTGTAACATTAACACAGTTCGCCCAACCCCGTTCAGATTGGCGTTCAGCAGCCTGCTCTCTTAACGACTGCGTGTGATGTGCACTACATCACTAGCTTCAGTCGCTCGCAGCGGGACGTCCCATTGGTCAGTAACCTCAGGAGCAATGACCTCTGCTGCTCCTCGATGCGTCCCCCTCCCCCGCTCCTTTCACGGGATGAAACTGAGGTGGAGGTGGTTGGGGGTGGAGCTAGTTAAGGGGGGATGTCGGGGGGGGGGGGGGGGGGGGGACGCGACTCCCCGAGAAAACAATACAGATGAACATCCTTCTTTCTACGTCCCCCCCCGGACGGTAATTCGTCTTCAGTTGCGTAGGTTGGAAACTGAAATGTGAAACGATCACGTTAACAGCCCTAATATGCAGCGAGAGAACCCTTCTTTTTTTTCTCCTTTGTGAAACCCAAAAATGAAAGGAAGATGGAATGAGCTATTGTTATTGTATGAGTTATTTATGTTTAAATCTCTGCTTCTACTTTCAAAATTCTTTCTGTCACCGGCGCCCTCTTCCGCCTTCTTTGCTCCTATTGTTCTCTTCTATCTCTCCTCTCTCTTTCTCTGGGCTCTCTCTTCCCCTTTCCCTTTGTTCAGTCTCTCTCTATGTTCTCCTTCTTCCCCTCTCTGATCTCTATGTTCTCTCTCTCTGTTCTCTCTCTTCCCCTCTCTTTCTGGTCCCTCTCTCTGTTTTCTCCTTTTACCCCTCTCTCTTGCCCCTCTCTCTCTCTGTTCTCTCTCTTTCCCTCCCTCTCTGTTCTCTTTCTCTCTCTCTCTCTCTTTCTCTGCTCTCTTTCTCTCTCTCTCTGCTCTCTCTCTGTTCTCTCTCTCTCTCTCTCTATCTGTTCTCTCTCTCCCTCTCTCTCTGCTCTCTCTCTGTTCTCTCTCTTCCCCTCTCTGTTCTCTCTCTTCCCCCCCTCTCTCTCTCTCTCTCTGTCTCTCTGTCTCTCTCTCTCTCTCTCTCTCTCTCTCACTTCCCTGCTCTCTCACTTCATCTCTCTCTCTGTCTCTGTCTCTCTCTCCCTCTTTCTCTTTCTCTCTCTCTCTCTCTCTATCTGTTCTCTCTCTTTCCCTCTCTTTCTGCTCTCTCTCTGTTCTCTCTCTTCCCCTCTCTGTTCTCTCTCTTCCCCTCTCGGTTCTCTCTCTCTCTCTCTCTCTCTCTCTCTCTCTCTCTCTCTCTCTCTCTCTCTCTCTCTCTCTCTCTCTCTCTCTCTCCTATCTCTGTCTTTCTCTCTAGCTATCGCTCTCTTTCCCTCTCTGATCTCTCTTTGATTCTACCTTTCGGCTCGTGCTTCCAGTGCTTCGACCCTGAGTCTGAACCAAGACTAGTTCCCAGCTTAACCAGTCCTAACCCACCTCTGCCCTCCGCTGAGGCCCCTGTCTCCTTGGTAACCCCCCTCTGTTCCCCCGGCTCCCCAGCGCTCTCCCTCCTCACCCTGGGGGTGAGGAGGAGGAGGAGGCGCAGGAGGAAGCAGCAGGAGGTGTCCGGGATGGAGGAGGACGTCGACGGGGACGACCTGGAGCTCCCAGACCAGGTGTCCCAGAAGGTGCTGCGCTACGGCGAACCGAGGGCCCCGGGGTCCCAGCTGGCCTCCTCCCCCTACATCTCCTCCCCCTGCTCCTCCCCCTCCTCCCCGCCGTCGGTCCCACTGCGGCCCCACCCCAGGCGGCGGGACAGGAAGCTGCGGCGGGCGGAGGTGGCGGCCAGCATACGCATGTCCCTGCGACACTCGCACCTGATTGGCCCCGAGGACGAGGTGTTCCGGCAGTTTATCTTCGACCGGTTGGACGAGGCCGACCGAGACCCGTACGTCCCGCCCTTCGACTGCCTGCGGACGTACGCCTTCGAGGGGGCAGGCTCCGACGCCGGCTCCCTCAGCTCCCTCGACTCCTGCGGGTTGGCCGACTTTGGCCCCGAGCCGCCGGCGGGCCGGCCCAGACCCTACGTGGTCCCGCTGACGCCCTGGTACGGGTCGGAGGAGGACACCTTCTGAAGGCCCCACAGGTGGACAGTCTGTCTTTGTGTGTGTTTGACTTTGATTACGATCGCAATCTTTAAAGGGACTTCACCGGCCCCATGTCTAGACGGCCGCGTTGCTAACCTCCCCAAAGACTTCCCTAAAGAGCCTGTTTCAGCTGGAATTTGAACACTATGAGATCAAATAAATGAGGACTGAGAGTTCTTCGGAGGAGGGCGGCGTGTCACGAACCATTGCAACTTTGTGATACTTTTTAGTACCGTCGTTGGGTATGAGCGATATAGTGAGCGATGTTGTGTATCGAATGCACCAGTCACCGTAGTGTTATACTGGGAAGCTTAACCCTTAGCGTTCTACTATCGGTGGCCGGAAAGGCTAACCATCTCTAGGATGCATAAACCATCAAAATCAACGTCTTATTTCAGAACAACCCTCCATACATCCGCATTCACACAAACCATGGCGTTGTACAATAAGTGTCTGAGCAGCTTAACCCTCTCTCAGTCAACCAATGCCCTTACAGAGCTCAACACACCCACAAACACATCGCCGCTGTCGTACCTTGGTCGTACCTTGGTCGTACCTTGGTCGTACCTTGGCCGTACCTTGGCCGTACCTTGGCCGTACCTTGGCCGTACCTTGGTCGTACCTTGGCCGTACCTTGGTCGTACCTTGGCCGTACCTTGGCCGTACCTTGGCCGTACCTTGGTCGTACCTTGGTCGTGACGTTGATGAGTTTACTTTCAGGCACCTCAGCGTCATCAAAAGACGTGCATTGCCTACGTTTGAAAAAGAGTGGGATTATCAGGTAGTCTTTAAGGTAGGCATAAACATAGGATTTTACACCAGTTTTCTCTAAAATAAAGACTTATTTTTAGGAACAGTGATGAAATGGCATGGATTACTTTGTTCATGATCACCAGAAAAACTAAGTTTAAAGAAAGAAAATGTTGCTGGGCTTACTAGCTCTTTAAGGACATTGAACAACTCCAAAATGTAATGTGATAATAGAACACTGGTCAGGGATCCCATCAATACATTCTTAGAAACCCTCTCTGCTACTCTCTGTAGCTTCCGTCATCAGCAGAATACAGATCCAGGCACTCTCTTTATACACTGAACACAAAGGTACACTAACCAGGAGAGTAGGACTTGCAGTATTTCGTGTTATAAGCATTTTATACTATTGTGTATACTATTATATATATTATTTTTGTTGACGTATTTTGTGTAACAAATTTTACAGTCTATACATTTGTATGAAAATGAATAATATTTCAACCAACCTTTTGGTGTCTGCCTGTGTCTAGCGATGGTTTGGGAAGCGACCTTGTTATGGCAGCCATTTACCGAGTGAACAACCAGGCTTCAATAGATGTTGAATTGATTAGCGTTTTATTGATGCAGTTTAATCATTGATGAATGCAAAAAGAGGTTTTTCCATTAATGTAGTTTTTTGAGTCAAAGGACTGAACACATTAAGGTCTTTTCGTCTTCAAGGACACCCACAATCATTTAACTCATGTGTATTTATGTATCATTGGGCGATTTTATTGGAGTGATACCAACGCAAGCCCCTTGTGGTTCCCAGAATGGGATAAATATGTTTTGGGGGAGGGATGAGTTGCCGGTGAATAAAACGCATAGTTGATGTGTAACCATGCCCTCACGGCTCAAAACAACATGAAGCCGGAGGAGCGGTGGAAACACCCCCCGCACAGTCCCACACCCCATGGCTCAGGTGATGTAGGCCCCGCGGCAAAGAAAACCCCACCTGGGTGGTTTGCTGCTGCCAGTCACTCCGTCCAGCTAACGCGCGTGCTAACCGTACGATCAGAGCTAGAGGGAGGCAATAACAACCTAATGAGATGGGTGATCTGATCTGATATCACTCTGGAGAGCTGATGTGAATGTGGAGATAATTGAAATGAGTTGAATATGAAGTGAATACCTGAGCTTATATCTAATGCTACGTTAGTATCGGTTGGAGACTGAGCTGGTGTCTGCTTTTGGCTTATGCTCCATTACTATCAGTCAGACACTGAGCTTGTTCCATGCTATCGTTAATGCCAGTATCAGTTGGATACATAGCTTGATGGCTGCTAATTGCTAATGCCAGTATCAGTTGTAGACCGAGCTTGTGTCTGTTGATGGCTAATGCTAGGTTAGTGTCACTTGGATACTGAGCTTGCTAGTGCCAATGCTACATTGGTATCAGTTGGACACTTGCTGTTTGTATCAGTTGGACACCGAGCTGGATTCTGCTGTAGCTAAGTTTGTACTGTTTGCTGCTAACCACTTACGCTACATTAGTATCAGTTGGCCACTGAGTTAATGCTGCTTTATTAGTAGAAAATGCAGGGAATGTGGGTGGCAGTCGAAGGGTTGGCTGGAGGTCATTGCATAGAGATGAGTCCCACACCTAACACCACATTCTGACCACCATCTCCTTCCGCCAGCAGCTAATTGGGCTGTTGGTCAGAAAAGGTCAGTGTTTAGTCGTTGACCTCGCTGCTCTGAGAAGAGGCTAGCGGCGAGGTTCACGCGTTTACCTGCACATGGCTTGACGATTGCACATACATGTGACATTTAGACTACCTTTATTTATTTAGCGGCTTTTATCCAAAGTGGCTAACAGTTGAGACTGCTAACAATCAGAATATTCTATCAAAATCGTTGTAGCTACAGGAAGTGTACACCAGCTGTACGATCCGAGCTTCCAAAAACAACAACCGGGCAGGGACATAGTAACCAGAACACAAGGTTAGCAAGGTTAGTCCAAAATGTAAAAGTGCTAGTGAGTAATGGTTAAATCCGACCTATGGTAGCATTTCAAAACTGCGGGGGTGACGGTTATCCATTATATGAGGCATTGGGAGTCCGTCTTTTCTCAGTTTTCGACTTTCAGGCTCGGCCAATGCAAGCGGGAGCGGACACTCACCAAGGTAATTTTGAGAGCTGTCTGTCCGCCCGCTGCCAGACTTGAGATCGGATTGATTCTGTATGAAACGCGGCTGGAGACGACCTAACACAGCCGTGCTGATGAAAGGAAATCACGGCCGCGGAAACATTTCTACAGAAGCAGGTGTTTTTCAAAACAATAAGAGGCAACTCCTCTATTTTAGTGGCCGTTTTGTGACGTTAGCTATGTAATTCTCTCTCCTTTCAACAGCAGCCCGGGCCCACTGCTGCTTCTCCATCCCGCCGTGTCGTTTAACCTTGCCAGGGTATTCTTTTTTGTCGTTACCCAGCAGTGAATATCACGGTTAATTTCACCTAACATTGCCTTTCTTTATGTAATTATGTCCATTATGGTCAGTTGAAGGAGTTCACTGCAATCAGCCCCTGTTCTGGCCCCGCCCGCTCTCTCCCACAGCCCTGTGGCCGTCTCTCAGTTTCACAGCCCATATCTAGGGCCCCTGGAGCCCCACTAAGGAGCCCTTTATGGAGGGAGGGACCCCCGGGATGAACATAATAGAAGAGGCACATCAGCACTTAGGGGTGAATTCAGCACAGAACACGTATTTCATGGAAATATATATTTATATATATCAGCCTACATTCCATGACATCCATGTTCTTTTAATTTAATAGAATATTCTTTATGAATCCCAGATAAGAATTTACTATGCCTAATAAATATAAAATCGCATGTTCCTCTTCAATTCAAAAGTAGTTCAGTCATTCTTTTTCTAGCAGCTTTACAATCTCGCATTGCCGCTCCCCCCATAATACCGAGATTTCAGCCTGCAAATATTTCAATGCCTCGGTAATTATGAACCCGGTTTTAAACGGCATTCACGACGTCCCGTAATAACTCATCGCTGATTCCAGCAGCGGATATTTAAATCAGAAGCCAAATAAAAACGGAACCTCTCAGCATATTACCGAGTCGGACTTGACTGATCGGCTTTCCAGGGAAAAAAGAAAAAGATTAGAAGACTTGATATTAAAAAGTGGGATTAAAGTATGCATCACAAAAATCAATATTTAACATCACACTCTGTTCACTACAATATTTAGCTAAACGAGGCCCCAGTAGAAACCCGTTCTAGGTTTTGGGCCTGGTTTGGTACATAAGCTTCGCGGGGCTAGGCAGCGGTTTGTGCGCTGCCATCAGATCCCAACCAAAAGAAAAAGAAAAATAAGCGGAGGAGATATTATGCAAGCATAAATAATTCAGCGTTTACAGATTACATTTCACCCAAGTATTTCATAAAGAGGCTCCGTTCTGGTTTTAACAGTTCTCCGGCTGCCTTTGAGTGAACTTTATGAGAGCATTTTCCTCATTATCAAACAAAAGATGCTTTGAATCCTATTGGTCAATTTTTTAATTGAACCCGTCGTAGTTTAAAATGAAATGAGTCCTTTGCCACGTTGCGATGGAAATAATAAATGTTGTCGTTAGTTCTCTCTAAATAAAAGGCAAAAGAATGAACGTATTTGATGGCCGAGGGAGTAAGTCGAGGCAAGTTTATTTGCGGAGCACCCTTCAAACATAAAGGTCATTCATAGTGGTTTACATGGGCATACATAACCCACACTCTGCTAACAACTAAGGCTTGAAAGAAACAAACCTGTATTTAGGCCGCACCAGTGTAAAGGCCGGAGTAACAAATGCACAATTTGAAGTACACCGCTGGCTCCTGAAGACTCCCTATGTGTTGCTGAAAGTTGCAAAGACTCACAAAGACATTCTTTTGATTTTAACTTTATTTCAAGTGGTTTGAATTGAAAAGCTGCGGCATAACAAATCAATGAGTCTGTGAAAAGCCTTGGAAATTCTGTGATGTTTATATCTAAGGATTCCTGTTCGATTGGCAGGATAGTGTCAAAGGATTACATGCAGGGCTCAGCAGTGTGACCGTTTATAATGTGGACGCGAGGTAATCTCTCCCCAGGTTGCGGTAAAAAATTAGGTTCGACCAAAACAATGTAGCCTAATAGTGGCGATGCTCCACACTGAAAATTTTTAAATAGGGCTGTCGTGACAGGGACATTTCATTTCTAAAACACTTAAAATTTGATAAAAAGACACGTTTTATTGGAACAACGCTTCAAAAAGCAAAAGTGCCACATCACCCAGGTGCTGTTTGGAGGCGGTCCGCATCCATCGGATCCATCCTCGGTTCAGACCGAATCTGCTCCGGGCAGAGCTTCAACGTTAAACTGATCGCCCACCTGACGAGCCACAGAGCGCCGCGTCGGGCAGCGTCACGTAAGGACGACCCAGGTGGGAAGGGTCCACGGCCTTGTCCTGTGTATAATATGATGCGTGGTAACGAACAGTGCTGTGATGCGGGCCAGGGTTTCTAGCGGTGTTGGAGGTCATAAACCGTCAGTGCTGTGTGTCGCATGTAAACACGACATCATGATTATGATGTCGTTTGGACCTAATTTCATCAACTTGAACGTTTTTTGAAATTAATTGACCGATGTAGGGGGGGGGGGGGGGGGGGGGGGGAGTCGATCCGTTATCTGCTCGCCATCCTGGCTAGCTCCACTGAGGCCTGATTGAATCAACAGATCTAGTCTATACTGAGTATATTAAAGAGACGCTTAAAGTGCGGGCAAAGAGAACTTGATCAACATGATCTTGTCATTCATACTTAAATATCCTATGTTTGTACCGTACGGCGATGCGTGACCGTGCCAAGGTTTCTAGTGGAGTTGGAGGTCATACCGCGGCTGTATGGTGGTGCCGTGGTGAGTGCTCTGCTTTGATACACCAGCCACTTAAGAGCCAATGAGGACACACGGCTTTGATCGTAAAGCTGAAAAGGTGGTTTGCACATAGTGCAAAGCTTCATTGAAATCGCACAGTAACACTAGCGCTATTCAAGAGCATGCTAATAAATTCACCATCCTCCATTACCCAATTAGCAGCCTGTTATTATTAGTAGGTAACTTTTTCAACCTCTTTGGGCCAGTGGTGGATTACCATTAAGTAAATATTGATCATGTCAAAAACATTTTTTAGGTATTTGTATAGAATACAGGGCATAATCACTGTAGAGCCAAATCGCCCCGTTGCAAAATCCTTGCAGGCCAATTTTACTCATCCGCCTTTGTATAAAAGCCACATTTATATATAGGCTGCACAACCGTCATGTGTCTGAAAATGTTGTATATAGGCCACGTTCTAAATTGGCGTAATTACAGTAATCGTTGTAATCATTGCAGTGGTTATGATGCATGCAAACAGTAACAAGTGTTCAAAATGACCCAGCCTGCCTTTTGGCGTCCATGAGCAAGAGGATCACCCCTACTTACTCCTTAATGACACGTATCTGAATTACTGTAAATCCCCGTTGATATAAGTAACATACAAGTGACTTATTTTCTATAGTGAATGGCAAATAAAAATAGCAAAATATGATTCCAGTATTTCCCTACATGCATCAAAACTCAATGTTTAAGCACCATTTGAAAAGGCCATGTTCACATATTTGTGGAGCACTTTATCACTGCTGCATTTGGAGAGGGGGTTTACAAGGTCCAAATTAGGACGACTTCTGCTAACCCTGTGCCGTCCGAATGCTGATGAAAAACTCCTCAACGATGAGTGAGATAGGGAAAGAACGCCGGAGGGGCGCTGCTCGGGGGCGGACAAGCTGAAACATATGAGTTGTCGATAGGGCAGACATAAAAATAAAAGCTAAATAACATTCAGTGAACTAGTGAGTGTCTCATGACCACGGTTATTAAACAGAGAAATGATTGACTTCGCCCAGAAGGTTTTTAAGTGACACTGCAGTAACACACAAACCGCTAGTTCATTACCCACTAGCATGTTAACAAAATAAAATGGTCGGCCATCGCAAATAGTTATTTCCACTTCAAAGCCTTCTCCCGTTCCCTTAGATTATAATAAGCCCTTTTTCCACAGCTCTGCCAAACTGGAACTCTGAGGGAGTAAGCAGACCCACCGAGTGGAAGATTGCATCCCTCTATTTGATCAACAAACACTCCCACAAACACACTTGGATAAACACACACGCTGACAAAAACACACACACACACACACACAGAAGAAACGCACAAACCGGAACACTCCATCGATACCTCCTCTAGAGACGCTGTTTTTAGCCTCTTCCTGTGGCACAAAGCAGAAGATCTTGCTGTTGAAGATCGATGAAAGGAATGAAAGAGACAATAATTAGGATGTTTTATTGAAAGATGCTCTCCCCTGGTCTCCATTCTTTGTGACGTCCATGGAGCAAAACCTCCACACTTGGCTCTTGTTTGAGAGGATTAAGTGGAGGGATCAGCAATATTTGCTCTGATGCTCCATGGCAGTGGACTCATCTGTTCCTGTATTGGTTTGATTTAATTTGTCTTGTTATCGTAAAATCCTCACTTCCTATTGCTCCTCGTCAGAGCTCCATGAGATTTTCTTAAAAACAAGAAGTCACTTTATAGTTCAAGGAACCTCAAACTCATCTTTAATGGTTTTTTGACACATTTTGTAACTGTTAGAGTATGGTGCTACGAGTAGAATATATTTAAAATACAGTGAGATTCCAACCAGTAGGAAACTGAACATTTTGGAACCTGCCATTACAGATACGGATTGGGTGGTTAATCC
The DNA here is from genome assembly GCF_949987615.1 of Pollachius pollachius. Taxonomy (NCBI): domain Eukaryota; kingdom Metazoa; phylum Chordata; class Actinopteri; order Gadiformes; family Gadidae; genus Pollachius; species Pollachius pollachius. Next base: position 8,248,213 of record NC_136950.1, on the reverse strand, counting down.
TCGTAATGAGGAACTCTCAACATGTGCTGACAGGGCCAGGGCTTCCAAAACCGATTTCAATGTTTTTTTTGCAATGATTTTGGCCAGGAAAAACCTCCATATTTTATACAATAATACATTCTCATTACTGTGTCAAAAAAGCGATATGGTTAACATTTCTCTCTTCATATGTACTTCTCTATATCTTATATAAAACAATTGTTCCTACCAATGATTGCTGCCATCCCGGGACCACCTCTACTCCCTGCTGTGACCCACTATTGGCTTGCACCCCAAAGTTTAGGAACCCTTCGCCGAGGCCATAACTTACCTCCAAACACATACCTGTTTGTATACAAGAGACCTTCAAGTGTTATTTTGTTTTAAAGTCTTCTTTAATCATTGAGTAAGCTATAAAACCTTCTCCACCTCCCTTTTTATGATTCCATGTGGTTTTGTAACTAACAGACAGCGAGGTGCAGCAGGTGATGGAGAACTCTAAACCCTCTAGTCCGGAGCGAGAAGGTCCATTAATAAAAGAGAGATTAGGTTCTCCGGCTGTCAGGACTTTGCGCCGGCTGAGGGATGGATGTGCACTCACTAAATCAGTCCCCAGAAACGTGGGGACAAAACGGTGTCCGGCTACCTTGCCCTCAGCCTTACTTGGTATTCAACTATTGTGGGTTTTTAAGCATTAAGTATTTTCATTTCTCCATATATTTCTTCTTGCTCCCTCTCTATTTCCCTCTCCCTTATCTTTATTCTCTCTTCACCTCCTATCTCTCAGACCCTATTTTCCTTTCTTTTCTTTTCTTTCTCACCTCTCCATCCTTTTTTTCTCCCTCGTGCTCTCTCTCCCTTACGGCCTCTCTCCCTTCTCCCCCCACCCCTCTCTCACTCCCCCTTGTCTTTAATGGTTGCATTGTGAAATCCAGGGCTCCTTGTTGCTTTTGTTACACTCTGGGGTCTGTCTACTCTCTGGTTGTTCTGTAGTTGAATTGCAGGGACGTTGAGTATCTATTTACTGGTTGGGTTCTGGGTTTGTGTTGATCTGTATGTCTTCTGGAGACCAGGGTCTGTCTATTTCCTGGTTATCTCCGGGGTCTGTCTACTCTGTGGAGGTTGGAGGATGCATCACATCAACAGTTGGCGGTTTCTTGTGACATGCTGCAGGGTGGAGGGATGGGAAATGTCTCACAGCGTTTAACTCGCTCCTCATTTTCACTCTTCTGTTTATTACACACATAAGTGTCTGCAAACAAGTTTTATGTATGCTAATGGAAAAACCACACAAACATGCACACACACACACACACACACACACACACACACACACAGACACACACACACCAAAAACAAGGAGCATTAAAACTAAGGTTTTGTATATTTGATTCCCTATATTTAGTTTCCCTCTGCTCGCTCTGCAGGAGAGGAGAAGAGAGGAGGTTCTGTCGCCGTGGAGATGGATGGATGCGGCGGATCATTAATTAGCTGCCATTCATAATTGATGTAAATCAGATGTTAATAATAAATGGCGCCTCCCACTTGATTGGTGGCTTCGTTTGCACCCTCAGTGCCGTGTGGCGCATGTAAACACAACATCATAATTGGGACCTAATTTCATCCAATTGAATTAAGTTTATTGTAATTAATTGACTGATGTAGAGGGGAGGAAATTTGATCCGTTATCTACTCGCTATCCTTGGTGGCTCCAGCGAGGCCTGATTAAAACGACAGATCTACACTCTGGGTGTATGAAAGAGCCGCTTTAAAGTGCTAGCAAATAGACCTTGATCCACATGATATTGTTATTTATACTAGAATATCCTGTATTTGCTGCCATGTAATGCTGTAGAAAATGGACCGGGATTATCCACGCACATTTGACTGTGATCTGTTTGGTGCTATTAATTAATTTAGCAGACTCTTTATCCAGAGTGGGAGTTGCAGTTAATCTTTAAACAGCTCTTGTTAAGTTGCAGGTAGGGGTGGGGGGACACCTTGCTCTAGGGGGCCAAGAGACTGTGGATATTGGGCTTTGAACCCAGAACCTTCTGATGAAAGAAATACACATTAACCACAACTCTATCCCGTGATATACGCTGTGGAGAATAATATTACTCAAACATAATTATAATTGGTTATAGATTGTGTGTTTGTGTGTGTGTGTGTGTGTGTGTGTCTATATACACAGTACAAACATCTCAATGCATCTACATGTATGTCTATCACCCTAAGGCAAGTTTCTCATGACCCAACCAGCGTCTCATGGGGCCCAAGGGCTGGGGCCCGAGGGGCGGGGTCCCCACATTTCCTATGTGGTTATTGTGAGGGCCGTGTGAGTGTGTGTGTACTCCCCAGTCAGGGAAAGCCATCGATGTGGTCCTCAGAAGTAGCACATCATTAATAACACGGGGACCTTTGAAGATCCTGCATAAATGTCTAATTAGGTTTGGTAACCTTTAGGAAAGTGAATCGGCTGAATACTAAGCAGGGCGGAGGAACTGCGGCTGCATGGGCAACTAAGCACTCAACATGTGGGTGCGCACGTTGACTTTGAGAAGCGTTGTTGCCGAGGCCGCGAAAGGGCACGCAATTTAGACCGCATAACCGGATGTATGTGAACTCCTTCCTCAATCAACGTCCAATTTATAGTAAGTAACCTCACCGCCGCTGCGTGTGTGTGTGTGCGTGTGTGTGTGTGTGTGTGTGTGTGAGTGTGTGTGCATGTGTGTGTGTAGCTCTGTATGTATATGTTGATGCTGCCGTGATCGGTAATGATGGAGTCATGGCAGATTTTCTTTTGTTTGGTTCTGATTTGATCCGCTGTGCCCCTGTGTGTGGGCGGCTGTGTGCTGAAGTCAAAAGTGTTGTTTAAATACGCAGAGGCCGGTGTGAGACATGCGTTTGTTTATATCCGTCTGATTATCCATCTCACTCTCTCTGTCTGCTTTAAGTTTTTTGGATTTAAGTTTTTGCTTGAAACAATTGCTCAAAGCGCACGTTGACCTTAAACAAGGCTCACCGTGTTGTCTTCTTTCCCTGCCAAATGTCTGAATGTATGTGAAAGATACGATGCCAACAAAGCATTGGCAAGAAGATTGAAATCTGTGCTCTCGCTTTATTATTGATGGAACCCGTGGTGTCTTTGGTACTTGGCAAAGTATTTTGAGCGTTTGACAGTCTCGAAAGAATCGAAAGTGAATGTTTGGACCCAATTTTACCTCATGAAACATTTTAGACTCGCCGCAAACCTGATTGAAATAAAACCGAATAAACCGACATGCACGCACGCACGCACGCACGCACGCACGCACGCACGCACGCACGCACGCACACGAACAAACAAACAGAGCATCAGTCAGGTATTCAAATTCAATATTCTGCTTTCTCTTGTTCTTTCCTTCCGTCCTACATACAGCAGAAACACTTAGACTCAAGGAGATGCCTCTAGTGCGCACACTCACATCCTATTTACAGTCTGCATTTGCATACCCTACGCACACGCATGCTCACAATACACACACACACACACACACACACACACACACACACCTACACACACACACCTACACACACACACACACACACACACACACACGCACACGCACACAAACAGAGCATACACACACAGAGTGCACACAACAGGGAAATCAGAGAGCTGGGTAATCGAGGCGGACAGCGTGGCGGCTGGCTCCGCCCGTGCGGTGGAGGACATGCAGATGTGGATACGGCAGGGTGCGGGATGCGAACCCGGTGCTGCATGAGAAGCACACAGCGCTGACAGCCAGACGGGCTCCAGAGCAGCGCGGTACCGGGGAGGTAGAGAGCAGGGAGCAGGGAGGCCAGCTGGGAATACTGATGGTGACCGGGATATGATAATATGATGCTGATGAGATCATAACGTGGATGAGATGATAATGAGGATTTTATAATGATGGTAATTATGATGGTGATATGATCATAAGGATGTTATTTAATTATGATAATAATGATATAATAATAATAATAATAATAATAATAATAATAATAATGAATGAATGAATCATTTGTATACAACACTTGTATACACACTACAACACCAAAAGCCCTTCTATGATAATATTGGTGATAATGCTCATTAATATTAGTTGTATTATTACTTGAATAATTATAATTATTAATTTGATTATATTATGTAATTATTATAATTATTCATTATTTGAATGCGTATAATTATATTACTTTTATAATTATTATTAATTGTATATTATTAGATTTACATAGTACTATATTAATCCATAAATATAATACCAAAAACAATCTCTCTCTGTATTTTTCATACAGACTATCGTATAAACAGAAGCACTTTAATATCCCAGATAGGACATTTGGGCATGGCAGCAAAAGTGCAGAACAGAGCATTAAAAACAGATTTAACTTAAGAATACACTCAACATGAACATAATTATCCTTATAACAATGTTTATTTTATGAAAGTACAACTGACACTAACGTTTTATGACTGCAGTGTGCATCCTTTCACAGATGTCATGGGAACACACCGATATAAATAATGCATCAACAATGTAATCTCTCACTAGGAGGGGGGGTTGGAGATGGTTACAGAGAACAGTGTTATCTTTTACAGATCTACATTTAATCCAGAGTGACAATTGTCATAAAGAAGCGGAAAGTAGACTACAGACATCAGGGATCAAACCCAGTCCCTCCCCGCCCACGTTCCCTGTACACAAACAGATCATAGGGCAGGGTGTCCGCTGTGGTGTGAACACCGTTTTTTTTAGCATTTCCTCCTTGTTTTGCCCACGGTTTATTAGCATTTTCCTTTGTCCTCCTCTGAGTTTAATACACAGTTAATTAGCGTTTACGCGGCGGTTTCATCCGCCCGGAGAGTACATCTCCACAGCGGCGTCGGCTCCTAATGAGACGAGCGCGAGGGCGGTGCAGGGCCCGCTACTCGCTCGCTAACGGGGAAGCCGCCGCCCCCCTCGCACGGCTCTTCTGCCCCTACGCACCAGATGTTCCGTCATTAGCTACCTGGCGCCGTGCCTTCGCTCGGCGGCGTGGACATGGTGTTACAATAACAGTTAACGACCCAAAGAGGGGTAATGGGCCCCCCCCCCCTCCCCGAGCCAGCCCCCGCCCCTCTCCAGATAAACAAACACAACTCACATGCTAAACTGAATGCAAATCGCACAACGCCCGCACACAAGCCCAAGGTCAAAGAGGAGGGATCAGGGCGCGGCAGGAGCCGAGATGTGCATGCGGGCTTCGCAATCCGAGGTGTTTCTATAATAGTCCCTGTATCCAAGCCTGATGCCGTATAGCTTTTTGTCCTTTACTTGACTTACTCACTTTGTTTTCTCTCTTTGTGCCATGGCTCCCTCCATCGCTCTCCCGCCAGCCTTGTGAAATACAGACTTTTGTCACTCCACTTTATCTCTCTATTTCTTCTCTTTATTCCGTTCCTCTCTAGCGCTGTCACCTTTCTCCATCCCTCTCTCTATTTATCCCTCCATCCCGCTCTATCAATCTCTCCATCTCTCTCTCTAGTCCCCTGAAATACAGACTTTTGTCACTCCACTTTGTCTCTTTGTTTCTCCCTTTATTCAATTCTCTCCACCTCCGTCGCCTTTCTCCATCCCCCTCTCTGTGTATCGCTCCATCTCTCTCTCCCTCTAGTCCTCTGAAATACTGATTTCTCTCCCTCCACTTCTACCTTTTGTCTTTGCCTCTACTCCACACTCTCTCTCTCGCTCTCCCTCCCTCTCGCTCTCTCGCTCTCCCGTTCCGCCGTCGGCAGCGACACCGCCGGCTTCCTCCGCCCGTATTGACGCTGCCCGGGGTCTGTGGAGACCTCTAATTTTCTGACTCAACGCTCCCAGAAAAAAACTAATGACATGTTAATGCTGAGTGGCAGACATTAGGGGCGCGCCGAATGACGGCAATCCCAATTACCGCAGAGGAAAGCGCGCCTGCCGCCCTGGGGGGCTGGCACGGCGGGGATAAGGGGATGGGTGTCACGCAAACAAACTCTGTAAATACAAACAGCCAAGTCGCACCGCACCACAGGGGGGGCGGGGGGCCCGTCGGGAGGGAGGGGGCCTGAGGGGCTTGTGGGCTGGATGACAGAGTGTCACCAGCCTTGAGAGGTGGGGAGCGGAGGTTCCGACAAGGCATGTAATGTTACACCGTGTTCACGCCAACGCACGCAACCTAAAGACACGGGAGCGGGCCTTGATGTGTTTCGCCGTCTCATCAGACATGCGTCCATGCGCCGCCGGTGGCTGCCACGGCACTGTCGGGGGAATCGTTAAGAGAGAACAAAAAGCAATAGAGAGAGAGAGGGAGAGAGAGAGAGAGACTGAGAGAGACAGAGAGAGAGAGAGAGAGAGAGAGGGAGAGAGAGAGAGACTGAGAGAAAAAGGGAAATGAAATGCAAAAAACTTTTATGTTGTTTTCACCCCTCCTTGTTTGTCCTTCTGCAACTTTTTCCTTGACACCGCCATAAACTTTAGTTTGGCAGCGAGTCAGGTGATGCGGTCCTCCTGTTTACTCCGGCTGCGTGTGTGTGTGTGTGTGTGTGTGTGTGTGTGTGTGTGTGTGTGTGTGTGTTCGGTGTGTGTGTGTGAGTATGGGTGGATGGGTTTGGTGTGTGTGTGGGAGGTAAGGGTGGCGGTGTGCACGGCTTCGCAGGCAAGACGGAGAGGGAGGGCTGGTGTCGTGGCGCAGGATTGAAATGTGCCACAACAGATTGTATGAATACCCTGAAGATACCTACTCAAGCATACCTACCCTCCTCCTCTCCTCCCCCCATCTCTACCCCTCCGCGCGGAGGTTTAAGCCCACCTGTAAACAGGTCCGTCAGTATGTATACGCACCGGGTGTTTGGCCGAAAGCTCCGGACGCAGATTGCTTCACCCCCTCCCGGGGAGCGCGGCTGGGGTCTGCGGCGTGCGGGCCGCTGATGGAGGGTAAGAGGAAATGACAAGCCATTTGAAGACGCTCTCCGCCAGACACATGAATAATGAATAATGCAGCCGCAGCACAGCGATGGACGACAGAGAGACCCGGAGACAAAGGGGAGGAGAGGGAGAGACAGACAGGGAGACAAGGGGGAGGAGAAGGAGAGACAGACAGGGAGACAGGGGGGAGGAGAGGGAGAGAGAGACAGGGAGACAGAGAGACAGAAAGGGAGACAGGGGAGGAGATGGAGAGACAGACAGGGAGACAGAAAGGGAGGCAGAGATTGACAGACAGATGGAGAGAGAGGGAGAGGGAGAGAGAGAGAGAGAGAGAGAGAGAGAGAGAGAGAGAGAGAGAGAGAGAGAGAGAGAGAGAGAGAGAGAGAGAGAGAGAGAGAGAGAGAGAGAGAGAGAGAGAGAGAGAGAGAGAGAGAGAGAGAGAGAGAGAGAGAGAGAGAGAGAGAGAGAGAGAGAGAGAGAGAGAGAGAGAGAGAGAGTTCATCAGCCTTCACTCTTATCCCGGAAGGGATGTATAGAAGTAGAGTTAGAGAAAAGTGGTGACATAGGGAGAGAAAAAGACAGAGGGAGGTAGATTCAAGGATTGAGAGTCACACACACACATACACACACTAGGAAAGAGAGAAAGAGACACAAACAGAGAGAGAGACGGAGAGAGCGAAGCAGAGACAGAGGGAGAGAAACAGAAATACAGGGAGAGAGAGACACAGAGCGGAAGTACGTTTGAAAGAGATGGACAGAGAAACAGAGCGAGAGAGACACACAGAAAAGCAGAGATGGTGACACGCATCACCTTTATTCATGTTTGCTTTGGCACTATAAGAAGTATTTTCATGGCAATAAAGTTAATTTGAATTTTCAATTTCAATATTTTGTAGAGAGATAGACACTCAGAGAGAGAGAGAGAGAGAGATTGGGGCGACAGACCAGGTTCAAACTCTATTAAATTGGACCAGTATAACTCCATGGCCTCTTTTGTTCCTCTAACTTTATGACGGTATAAAGCGGGCCATCACTGAAGACCGGGGACAACAAAAGCTGGTGAATTATTAAGCCGCCTGGGCGTCTGTTTATTCTGTCCGGGGCAGTTGGTTTATGTGCAACTATGTAAATCAATAGACAAAGCAAAATGAATAATTGATGAAGGCTGCGTCCGCTGCCTTTGTCAGGACAGAGACAATACCCCCCCCCCCCCCCCCCACACACACACACACACACACACACACCCCAATCCCCCTAACATAAATGAGGTCCTCTCTAGGTTGCCAAAAAATGGGGGAAAAAATAATGACATATGGCTAAATGTTCGGTTAATTATGCAAATATGTCCAGCGGTGGAGTTTGGAGGCGTGCGGCTGATTTATATTGAGTGAGATTAGAGCATGGAAGTGTTAATAGATTTCGGTTGGCAGAAGGTTCGACTAATGGACGGCACCATTAATCACTGGCCCGCGTCTTGTCCAGTGCCTCTAAGAGCAACGGACAAAACCAAAACGCAACTAGAACAAGAGCCGTCGGCCAGATCACAGTCTCCACACTATTTGTTATCGTGCACTTTACAAAAGAAAATGAAAAAACAGCCAAAGAATAATCCCTCTGAACTGTTAACTGACTATTTAAAAGCGTAATTAGCGCTCAGCCCCCTCCCAACCTCAACCCTCCCCTCGAGAGGAACTCCAGTGTGCGCTGAACAAGTGTTTGTTGCGTGTAACAATTTTTTTATGTATACACGGTAAACAAACCAAAGAAAGTCATCGCTGCTTTATTTTCCCACCCGGCGCCCCTGCGCGCGAGTCTCTGACGACAACGACACACCTGCGTGAGAAGACGCGCTAGCTGCTAATTAGGCCGTGGGCGAGCACGGCTCATTAATAGCGGCGTCGCGCTGACATGTTCCCAGCCGTCAGCGGAGAGGGGGCCCTCGGTGCGTATTGTAATTACGTTAATTCCTTGTTAGTCAAACGCTCCCATCATGGCGGCTCGCACGTCGGGTCTTGTCGCCGTCGTTGTAGCGTGTCCCGCTGCCAGCGAGGCCCAAACGGACTTTCAGCTTGTCGTCGTTTTATTTGTTTTTTATTTTACAGTGGAATTGGGTCGGGGGTGTTCACTTCTTTACTACGGTTGAGTCAGTCGAGGCGTGTGTGTTTAAGGTTTTCCTTGAGGTTGGTTTTGAATTGTACATGCTATTGAGGAGCAGATAGGGTTTAGGACATCTTGCTCTCAGATGCCATGTTGGGTTTAGAACCCAGGACCTTTCAACACCCTCCCGGATGCTGGTGGATTATCCTTTCCTCCTTTTATTGGGTGTGAACTAAATTCTTTCAATCTTCTTGTGCAATTTGGTTTGATATTACCTTTGCTGTTTTGCTATATATATACAGTCTTAATAGTACAACGTAACATCTAAAAGTCTGAAAAATACTCAGTCATGAATCTACTATTGTATGAAACTATAGCTTAATTGTGCCTTTTGTGTGTCCGTCTTACAACTGTGAATAAGATATAACCTTCATGATGCTGGCATTTGCCAGCGTCATTCACATCTTTCAAATGTTGCTAATTATTTATGTATGAACTGTCAGAATGTGTTTCTATGGAAGGTCATTTAAAATATGTATTTGTGTGTTTTTTTGTTTGTTTAAATTTTCATCTGTTTGTCTTGTTGCTGCCAATTTGACCTACTTCTACCAAGCCTGTGCTCACCCTGTCCCAAAGAACCAGGAAGACACACACGCATGCACTCACACGCACAGACACACACATGCACAAACAAACACACACATTCTTGCCCGCTGTGCATGTACGAACAGTCGTTCCACGCACACACAAACACTCAGACACACACACATATATACACATTCCAGCAAGTTGTGAACGTATGCACATTCACTCAGAATCCAAACACACACACACACACACACGCATACACACACATCTGCATGCATGCACATAATGCACGTCCACGCATCCGCAAAGACACACACACACACACATATACACCAAAACACACAAACACACACACACACACACACACATACACCAAAACACACACACACACACACACACACACACACACACACACCTCACAAATGAATAATTTATATTGGCCAGGTCTTGGGACCAATCACATTTAAGTGGAAGTATAGTAGAGAGTACACAATGCAGAGAGAGAGAGAGAATAAAACATGGTGCCGCACGCCCCCTTTGATCTCCCCTTCTCTGGCTTTTTTTCCTCTTTTCAAAGGAGCAGAGAGAGGGATGGGGGGGAGGGCGAGGTGGGACGGGGGACAGCGGCACAGCGAGGCGTCCTCGCTCATGGCGAGCAACCCCGCGAAGACTGGCCCCTCAAAAAGTTTTATCTCCTGGAGGGGCCGAGAGGAAAGTGTTGAAAGTGAGCATGGGACGAGAGGCTTCGGACGAGCGGGGACGCTCCAGCGCACGTGAGGGGGGGAATAAATATTCATCTGGAGGAATTAATATGCCAGGACTTCGGGCAGCCCGCTCAATGGTTTGAAACTAAGCAGAGAATCATTCTCCTGCTGTATGCCGCCCTTGGAAATGCTGCGTGCGCTCCTACCGGGTCATTCAGCACGCCTCGGGACCTTGGGTGGGGGAGCAGGTTGAGTGTGGTGCTTTGTGGCTAGAAGTGGAGTTTCACTTGCATCATTACAAAATGTTTATTTATGGATGGCTGTCGCGCAAACAAGCACACGCACACACACACACCTGCACACACATCCACAAACACACGCACACCTGCACACACATGCACAAAGGCACACGCACACACCTTTTTGTGGCAAAATAGTAAGCCCAACCATCAAATGATCACACAAACCCATCCAAGCAAGCAATATATTGATATATTATTTCACGTTATTTGCATCACATCTGCAGAGTGGTAAGGTTTAACATTATCATGAATAACATGTCAAACATTCTCCTGCTGAATGCGGCCCTTGGAAATGCTGCATGTGTTCCTATCGAGTCATTCAGCAGACGCTTTTATCCTCATGAGACCGTTGGGGTTTCTTGGATGGGGGAGCAGTCAGAGGGTGTCTCTCATTGAAGGAGGCCTACGGGTTAAGAGTGCGGACATCGGGGCTTGAACCCGGATCCTTTCGGCGTGGAATCCATCACCAAAACGCTATAGAGTATTCTGCTTCCCCCCCTCCCCTAATAATTTATTCAAGCAGTGAGCTGCATACATCATGTAGTAATGGATATAACAGTTTGGCCACTGTAAGACTGGGTCCGTGCGTACGAGAGAGAGAGACAACCAGAAGCCAAACACACACAAGATGAACGTTCAAGCAATGGCACGCATGTGTGTGAACGATTAAGGAAAAACAAACATGTTTTCTCCCCACTTGCCATTAATTATGCATCTCAACAATCACACACAGCCACTACAGCTCATCCATATCTGGTGATTATGAGTGATAATGAAAACACGGCCGCGTCCATTATTCATCACTAGGAGCTTAATAACGCCAGCGGGATCCACCGCCGACCGGCTGACACCTGGTGTGCAAGCGCACGGCCAAGTGTCTGCAGACGAAGACCACCCCCCTCCCCCTTCCTCTAGGACACCGGGGGGTCAGACACCATTAGCCCCCTCGCCGCCCGGCCCCAATCTCCCCCCCCGCTGCCGAGTCGGCGTTGGGAAGATGGGGCCCGTCTTTGTCAGGGCAATTTGTTGATGATGCATGGTTATGATAAGGGAGGAGAGGACATGGGGCTGAGTGGCTGCTGTGGGCCCCGGGGCCAACATGGGTAATCAAGCGAGGGGCCGGATTGAGCCCCCTGATAAGGCGGGGCTCCCTGATTGCTCAGAAGTACCCCCAGCTGCCAGGTGGAGAGGATGATGGTTCTGATTGGCTAATAGATCGGGCAAGATGGCCAACGTTAGCGATGCTGGAGCTAATGTCGAAGTGGCCTTTTTTGTATGTAGCTTAAGTTAACCAATCTTTAGTAAACTTTACTCCTAACATTGTTGTTTTGAGTTGGTTGTTTGAAATGGGAAATGACGAAATGATATGTTAAACAAACTGATGCAAGATAATCACGTATGTGACGTATATAATAATCACGATATAAATCTGTACCAAGCAGAGGAAAAGTGGTGATCAGAGTTTTATTGTTCAGCCGGAAACCAAATATACTGCCTGGGAATAGCCACGATAATGATAAATAAATACCTGGTAAATAAGTGGTCGGGAGAGAAATGGAGATGAAGAGACATAAGAGAGATAAGAGACAGCCATTATAAAGAAATGTGCTCCTGAACAGCCTGTGGATGACTAACGGCCTCCTGCGTACGAGTCACCTGCCTTCACTTCACCGGAATGTGAAGAGTAGCATGCTAATGAGCTAGCTCCTCCTGGCTCATAGTCAGAGCCGTGACGCTCCTTTCATCCACCAGCCCAGCTAAAGTTGCGTCATATTGAGGCTGCTGCTAACTACACCTAGTATTACTTTTGGTTTATTGAGAGCTTAGCTACGGTCGCGTCGCATTAGCTACCGTCTCCTAGCTACCGTCTCGCAGCTACCCCCACCTAATAGTTCCACTTCCAGTTTCCCCGCTATTCGAAACAAGAGCAGTCGAGTGTGAGCGACGTGGTAATGAGCCGGCTACTCCCGGCCAATAGTTCAGCGGCGTGTCGGTTCGTTTTGCGGTTTCGCACTAGCCTAGCAGGAGTAGCATGGTAATGAACGAGCTACAGCTACGGCAAATAGTTTGTCTCCTCAGATGTTACTGCGTGTGTCGTCTTCAAAGGCAACCGCAACTAAGTCAATACCTGAGAGGAGACAGCTTATTTACCGACCCCAGAGCCCAGACGCACACAATGCGCTCATTTCAGCCAATTGCATCACAGCGAGGTGCGCTGGCGTCAGTCGCATCACATCTCATCGGAGACCTGTCGGGGTGCCGCCGCCACAAGGACCCTCGTCTTCCTCACTGGATCTGTGAATGACGCGACTGAAGAGGCAGAGTGTGGTGCTTTGTGGCTAGAAGTGGAGTTTGACTTGCATCATTACAAAGCGTTTATTTAGTATTATATGGATGGCTCACGTGCAAACAAACGAACACACACAACACACCTTTTTGTGGCAACATAGTCCGCCCAACAAACAAATAATCACACAAACCCATCAAAGCAAGTATATATATTTATATATATTATTTCACGTAATTTGCATCACATCTGCAGAGCGGTAAGGTTTACCATAATCATGAATAACATGTAAAACAACCCTGGTTATGTCGGAAACAGGTGTACACATCCTCCCAGGTAGCATTAGGAGCAGAGTTTCCTCCTGATGTACGGTCAACTATACAGCAGGATAGATACTGTATAAATACACTGTAAATACATTAACAGTAAATAAACCAGGTCAAGAGGCCCCCTTTCCTCCTCTTCCTATTAACATAGCCGTGTTTCGCTCCACACTGCATGTAGAGTGCTTGCACTAGGGTCTGTGTTTGTGTATATAGGTGCCAGGTATGTGCGTGTAGCACACACGCGTACGCGTGCATGTGTTCACGTGGCATTTTAAATGTAGACATGGCGGGTGTTTGTGGGATGCGTGTGCATGTGACAGACGTGTGCACGTGAAAAGTGTGTGCATGTTGCAGGCGGGTGCACGTAGAAGGAGTGTGTGCGTGACATTAGCGTGCACAGAGCGTTTGTGTGCAGTGTGGCGTGTGTGCACGTGAAAGACATCCATCCCTGCGGTGTGGCAATAGCTGACCACGGAAGGGGCCGGAGAGCTAATTTGCTGGAGAGCTTTGTGGAGAAGGAGAACAGAGTGCCGGACTATTCATCACGCGGAGCAACACGCCCCGTGCCTCCATCCCCAAACGGCCCTTTCAAGTACAAACACACACTCCTCTTCCTCCTCCTCCTCCTCCTCTTCTCCACGCCACCTTGCTCTCTTCCGTTGGACCCCGCGAATCTTAATCTGTGCTCTCGCTCATTCTTTTGTGAAGGTATGAGACAGTTTGGTACACCTTTCAAACGTTTTTGTGATTTGATTTCCATGTAAAATATGTGTTTTTTTGTGCCCAACGTGGTTTTCGTGAATAGACGGATAATGGAACTGAAATTGAGCTGATTAAAAAAACTATATTCTCAACAAATGTTGTTTATTACGAAAAAAAACACCCACCCATCAAAGAAACAGCAACAAGGACAACACATTGTCAATTTAATAGTGGAGGGGTTGAAATAGTGAAATATAAAATCGTTTAGATGGTCACAGGTATAAAGAAGCCAGGTTGGTCTTTTAAGGAACTAAATGTCCATTTTATTTTCAGCAAAAATGATAAAAACATTTGTAGCACAATTTTGCCTCCTCAAAATAAATAGTACATGATATACATTTTGACATCCAATTGTAACATTTGTTTCAGCAAAAATGAAAAAAAAACAAATATCTGCACAATATCAGCATTATACAGTTAACCATCGATAACGAAACCTGTGCATTGTTAACTTTGACCCCGATCGAAGATATCTCTGCAATAACAACAGGCTGAACTCGCAAACTACAGAAGCAAAATTGATTTACTCAGATGACTACCCTGCTAACGACTGTCACTTCGGTCTTTTTTTTTTTTATCTTGCGAGGAAACTTCGCAAGATTCTTGAAACCAAGCACAAAAAACGATCTTCTGCAAAGATTTCGTCCATTTCATCTTTTCGTTTCCTCTGGTGGATAGCGACAGGACGACAGACTCCGTAAAGGCTGCGGTCGGATTCATTACATCGTTAATGAACTCATACATCGGACATGGCAATAGAAAGGCTGAAGAATAAAACAAACTCGAACAACATCACACTTTAACATCTTGAAAAAATGTTTTTTTTTTGTGAGGAGAGTTTGAGGTGATTGTACTTCCAATGCCCCGCTCCCTAAAAAGAGACATCAGGCGATCCATTTATCTTCTTCTTCATCATTTGTAGACTACCATATGTCTTAGCGCTGCTACTCTGGCTAACTTGTGGAAGTTGTGTACAAAGTTTCACTCCTACACCACAGTTAGTAGCAGGTATGACCGAGTATAAGAACTAGTTCCATACTTTATTAAACGTCCCCCCCCCCACACACACACTAAACGATACACTAATCCCCTGGCAGCCCCCTCAGCAAAAAACAATGAAACCAACGACAGACCGATTAGCCGCCGGGGAACTGAGATTCAATTCAGGAGAACGCCATGGGTTTATTTTTGTAAGATAGGCCAAGGAATGCAAGAGTGCCAGGTTTCTGGCCATCACCCCGATGAAAGAACACTTGTCTCTTTGCTCTCTCTCTCTCTTCTCTCTCTCGTCTCTCTCTCTCTCCGTTGAATCGCTCCCCTGAACAGTGGCTGGAGCCCAGCCCAATCTCAAGCCTTTAATGTCTTTTGAGCAAAAAGGTTCCTTCCCCTGTGGAGTCCTCTTCTTCAGAAGTCTGTGTCGAATCTCCCCGAGTCACACTTCTGAAACGCCGGCGTGCGAGGGAGGCAAGATGCGCCAAAACATTTGGACGCCATTCCAGTTCGTTCTTTTTAAGTTCACAGTTTGTCGAGCTGTAATCAAAATCGTCGCCTCGTCGGCCGCGAAGCCCTCGCTCACCTCCTCAGCTAATAAATAAAACAGCGTCGCTGACGTTTTTTTTGAAGTCGGCGTCGACGTGGAAAAAACAAACAAACAAAACAGTAACAGTTTAAAAACATATTTCTTTTCATTTCTCGCAAGGCCGGAGGGCTATGAGAAGACGCTGACGCTGCTGGCGGCGGCGGCGGAGGCGGCGTCTCCGTTGCCGTACAGGTCGGCCAGCTTTTTAAAGCGCGGGCCCCAGTTGCTGAGGTAGTCGTAGCTGTGCTCCGAGTCCGAGCTCAGCGACTCCAGCGAGCTCAGCGACTCGGCCACTGAGCCGCTCCCCTCGAAGGCGTAGGTCTGCAGCGAGTCGTACGGTGGCGCCGACGGGTCCACGTCCGCCACTTTCAGCCGGTCCCAGATGAACTCGCGGAACACCACGTGGTCCGGCAGCGACTTGAAGGCGGCGGGCCGATGGGAAGAGCCGGAGGGCGCCTGCTGCGGCGGCGGGTAGCGGAAGAAGGTGGGCGTGTCCGGGGTGACGTCGCGGCGGGCCTTGGGGTCGCCGCCGCCGCCGCGCAGGGCGGCGCCCAGGTCGGCGTGCATGGCGTTGAGGTTGCGCAGGGCCACCATGTCGAAGGCCTCGGTGTCCTCCTCGCCGCCGCCCTCGTCGTCGTAGCGCACGATGTTCTCCCTGATGTCCCGCTCCTCCTCCAGGATCAGAGGCGTCTTCCTGCGGCCGCGCATCGTCACGATCAGCAGCACCATGACTGGAAGGACAGTAAAACAATAGAGCATCATTAATGAACATGTTATTAATGTTATGTTCCTGTCAGCAACACCATGACTGGATAGATAATTAAACGTCATCAATGAACATGTTATTAATGTTATGATCCTGTCAGGCGCACCATGACTGGAAGAACAATAAAACAATAGAACATTATTAATAAACATGTTATTAATGTTATGATCTGTGCATCGTCATCATCAGCAGCACCATGACTGGAGGGGCAATATAACAATATTAATGTTATTAATGTTATGATCCACGATCAGCAGCACCATGACGGGAAGGACAATAGAACGTTATTAATGTTATGATCCTGTACATTGTCACAATCAGCAGCATCACTACTGGAAGGACAACTAAACAATATAACATTATCAATGAACTTGTTATTAATGTTATGATCCTGTACATCGTCTCAATCAGTAGCACCATGACTGGCAGGACAATGAAACGTCATTAATAAACTTGTCATTAATGTTATGATCCTGTCAGGAGCACCATGACTGGAAGGAGAGGTAAACAATATAACATTATTAATAAGCATATTATTAATGTTATGATCCTCGATTGTGATGCAATGATGCAACGGAGGTGCTAATGACATGATTACTAATATACATTATTAACGCTGCTTTTAATAACAAAAATATGAATATATTCTCCTTCTCCTGTGTGGTTCTAGCATCACGATCATCGCATTCATACGATTATTATTTACAACATATCATTTCATAATTAATAACCATCACCGTCATAACCACCGTCATCAAACGTGAAAAACGGAAATCATTATCCATTCATCACTATTGGCTGCGGAGCCGTGAGTCAGTCAGTCGGCAGCATCAATACTCGGTCTCTGTTGTTTTCCAGACAACAAGCGGCTTCCAGTCCCTCATCTGCTTCGCTGTCCGAACACGTTTCCATCTACCTGCCGTTTATTCAGATGACAATACCACCTCAACCCACATAACCCGATCAAAAAAAACCATAAGTGGATCTCAACATGAAGAACCCATCCCCGGCCCGCTGGGAAGCCGTCGCTCGCCGCCTCCTCCCCTTCCTCCTCCTCTTCCTCTTCCTCCTCCTCCTCCTCCTCCTCCTCCTCCTCCTCCCCCCTAATTTTCCCGCCACAATGTAATAAACCAATATCGCTTCCGCGTCCGCCGTGGCCGCGGAACCCTCTGACATCGCCGCGCCGAGAACCGGAATGAAACTTCGCCAAACTCTAACCTAGTGGTCGTCTGAGTGCACCCCCCCACCCCCTTCTCCTCCTCCACCTCCTTCTCTTCCTCCTCTTCCTCCTCCGTCGCCATGCGTTGATAGGCTGAAAATAACTCTCCAGCCGAGCAACCTGGCACCTGTCTAATGATCCGCCATCCGTCACCGTCAGCCTGAGCCCCTGACATATCGCTCCCTGCCCCCATTGCCCCCCCCGAACCCCCCACCTACCCCTGCTGGGGCTACAGGAAGGATGGTATAGAGGGGAGGAAGGAAAGGGGGGAGAGTGGCGGGGAACTAATGGCAACTACTACTTCACATCCCGTAATAAGAGTTCCATTTGAGGAGGAGGGACGGGGAAGGCGGGGGATTCTCAGACTGAAGTGCGCCCCCCCCGCATTCAAAATAGCTGCCGGGGGTGTGACATGGTAGGTTGGCTAGCTACAGCGGGTGGGGGATGCTACATAGGGAGGGGGGGAACAGGTCCCTACTGTTTAACAGCCAGCCTCTAATATTGGGTGAAATGCTTGGAAGATTCACATCACGGGTGTAGTGCTGGTGACACTTTTTTCTTTGATTTCAACGGCTCATGAGCTGCGTCGTGGCACAATGGAATAGAATTGCTCTAGTCTCTCTCCCTACTGGCTCTCTCCCTCCTCACTCTCTCCACCTTTCTCTCTCTTCCACCCTCCATTCCATTTGTCTCCCTTCCTCCCTTACTGCCCCCCCCCCCCCCCCCCCTTGTCTCTCCATCCCACCTTCTCCCCCCCTCTCTCTCCCTTATATTCTTTCGGGGACTCACGCCTTGAAGACAAGACATTATGCCTCTCCCATTGGCTGGCGGCCAGCGCGAGGGGAGCCAGGGAATATGAATAGATCAAGGCTTCACTGGGGAAACGGAGCCGCCGGTGTGAAATTATCCATGAAGCCGGGCGAGGTCAGGGGGCCAATCCAACCTTTTAAGGTCCGCATCTTCATCAGCGAGACTCGCGGCGTTAACGTAATGCAGGACGACCATCAATTCGCCTGTTCTACGGCCTTTAGTGTAATTGAATTGTGTAAGCGATCCATCAAGACACAACTAGTTACATGAGTGTTTTTTTTCTCTGCGTGTCGCCCGCTTCATTACCGTAACACGCTTGCTTGCGTATGTCAGCTCCCCACTGACAGCGGTTCAATACCAAGCTATAATGATACCGTTGTTTCAAAGTGGCAGTCTTGAAGATTTTCATGTAAACAAATTTCCTCTAAGTCACTGTCTATTGCCGAGTGAAGGTAACACGATGAGGTCTTAGCACGCTGCCCTCTAAAGAAAGTCTTTGCGTTCGCAGTATTATGATTATGACCGACTGAAGGTCGGTTGTGACACTGTACGCAAACAAATACAGCTTATTACCAAAAGTGTCTCCAGGGAGACAAAGACAGGAACCTTGAGAATAAATCCACCTACCACTTTGAAGTATCTTTCGTAATTAAAGTCTCATAATTAATTTTGGTTCATAACCTGATCTGAACGTACGCATGCAATTGTACATCCCACGGAATCGCTGTGACTGAAATACATATGTATTAATACGTAGAGAATATATATGACTATAATACATCAATATTTACCTCCACTGCCAAAGTTTAGGTGTCGATTCCGCTCGCTTTTTTTTCTCTTAAATATACCACACAAAATAGAGTATTTCATAAATATTTTGGATGTACATTTATATGAAGACAGGCATGAAAAACTAATGAAACGAAGGAGTGAATCGAAGAAAAACAAGAGACAGACAGATGAATGGAAGGACAGAGTGATAAATAGGTGTGTGGAGCTGAGAGCCTTCCAGACAGTCTTTCTAATTGGCCCGGAGGAGGAATTATTCATACCTGACCGGCGAGGACAAAATAAAAGTGTCTGAACAAAGAATCAGGTTTGGATCGGTGATGGAATCACTAAAACCCAATCAGCTACGGTGGTTGGCAAGAGAATTAACATGTCTGCTTCTTGTCACATCGATATATTTTCGAATAGCTTCTGGGTCTGATGGCCACTAGCAGTAGGCATCTTGCTACTTAACATGAATGTCATTTGACTTTAGCTTCTACATATGGCATTTAATGTAATGTCTTGAGGGCAAGCTGGCAGAAGAGTGTGTCGTACACACAGTAAGACCTCTGATGATACAAGTTAATGCACATGAAAAGACGATGCAAATATACATTAACACTCACATATATATATATATATATAATTACACATACATATATATTGAGACACACTGACTTGCTAAGTAACTCATGCATGCTGAAAGGTGGCTGTGTGAGCTAATGTGTCAATGTGGTGTGAACGGATGTGATTGACGAGTGAAGTCTCAGCACAAGGGTTATGAAGGAGACCGTATGGTGAAAAAGGAGTACACACCCATTAGCACCTACACACCCACTGCCTCATACACACACACATGCACACACACACACACACACACAATATTTAAAGTACAGGCACACGGACATACATGATTATATATGAAAACACTCCCAATGACAAGCAAGCACTGACACACTTACTCAATCACTCTCTCTTACCTACACACCCACACAGATACACAAATACGCCCGCGCTCACTCCCAATGACGCACGCACACACACACACACACACACACACACACACACACACACACACACACACACACACACACACACACACACACACACACACACACACACACACACACACACACACACACACACACACACAAACACACACACACACACAGGGGTTCAGACGAATTGTTGACCGTGTTTTATGTGACCGGCAGCACCATTACTCTTCTATCAAACCTATTCTCTACAGGAATCAGAAGATGGAGACCTTTAATAGAAAGGAATCCATGTGAGAGGCGTGCCAGTGCCAATTCATGTTCCTGTGAGGGCTGGACACACTCAGCTGAGCCTGGAGCTATCGCTGTCCTGATCATGCATTCAGCCAAGATAATGGAGTCATAGTCAGCCATTATCATTTGGCGCATGGTGAGATTACGTAGTGGTCAACCTTTATGTTGTGGGTTCTATTCTGAGGGGTCTACTTGCGGTAAGGTAGTTGTTATCTACTGTGCTGTGTGTACTATTCTGAGGCTTCTACTGGCGATAATGTAGTGGTGATCCATTGTATTCTATTCTGAGGGTTCTATTGGCGAAAAGGTAGTGGTTATCTATTGTGTTGTGGGTTCTATTCTGAGGGTTCTACTGGCGATAAGGTAGTGGTTATCTATTGTGTTGTGTGTTCTATTCAGAGGGTTCTACTGGCGATAAGGTAGTGGTTATCTATTGTGTCGTGTGTTCTATTCTGAGAGTTCTACTGGCGATAAGGTAGTGGTTATCTATTGTGTTGTGTGTTCTATTCTGAGAGTTCTACTGGCGATAAGGTAGTGGTTATCTATTGTGTTGTGTGTTCTATTCTGAGGGTTCTACTGGCGATAAGGTAGTGGTTATCTATTGTGTTGTGGGTTCTATTCTGAGAGTTCTACTGGTGATAAGGTAGTGGTTATCTATTGTGTTGTGTGTTCTATTCTGAGAGTTCTACTGGCGATAAGGTAGTGGTTATCTATTGTGTTGTGGGTTCTATTTTTAATTAATTTTTAATCTGTGAAAAGTAGTTCTGAGGGTTTTACTGGTGATAATCTAGACCCTGGGTTCTAAATGCCAAAGCACACAGCGTGTGATATTTGTATGTATTTGTATGTCGTGTTTGTCACACGCACCTAGAATCATGTGTTTTAAAGGAGCAAGACCTGGAATTATCTTGTCTTAATGGAGCAGAGTATGTTGAGTCAGAACTTAAGCTTTGAGCACATATTTATTCTGTGGTTCTACTAGTAGTATTGTATTCTTTGGTTCTAATAATGGTCATGTATTCTGTGGTTCTACTTGTAGTATTGTATTCTGTGGTTCTACTTGTGGTATTGTATTCTGTAGTTCCACTAGTAGTAATGTATTCTGTGGTTTTAATAGTGGTATTGTATTCTGTGGTTCTACTAGTGGTCATGCGTGTGATTGGGGACTGGGCGTCACGGTAAATGGGCCTGTTCATCTGATCAGTAATTGCTGTGTATTACAGAGTAGAGCCTGGGCAACAACTCAGAGTTCAAGGAAAACCGTCCCCCCCCAAAACATTGGTTTGCATAGACGAGGGTCTGTGGCTGATGGTTTAGGCCAGGTGAATCCTAACAGATTCACCTGGCCCGAGTCAGACTGATTAGACTCTGGGGCTGCACACCTGTTGTGCATTGGGAAATCAAAACGCACACGCGCACACACACACACACACACGCGCACACACACACACGCACACACACACACGCACACACACACACACACACACACACACACACACACACACACACACACACACGTCAGAATGCAACACTTGCTGTTCCTGCACCAACACCACAATAGACTGGAATTTTCATCATCAACCTGGAGGAGGCCAGTTTAGCAGGGTCAACTGCTAAACACATGCTATTTCATGCATAGCTTCCTTTTGGCTGACAGGGTTACCCCGTCACCTGCTGATGAGTGTTGATGCGACACACCTGTCCTCCACTCAGCAGGACTAAATGGGTGTTAAAAGGGCAGCCGGAGAATGAACACAACCTGAGAGTTCTGTTATAAGGCAGGGTCGGGGAGTCTGGTACTGCTTTTAAAGATCAATCATCATCTTCTGCTCTTTAAGCTGCACCTTGTTTAAAATATTTTGACAGCATGGTGTCAGAAACAACACAACAACAACTGTTCAAAACAAGAACAAAATCTGTGCAATAAGATTAATTGCTGAGTTAACACCATAAAAAAATGAATATGACAGCCCCTGGAAGTGTCATAATGTTTGTAATTATGCATTACTCCGCTGCGGGATGAATATGATTATATTTTGTCTAATCTTTATTTGATTTCACGAAACCAGCATTAAACGTAGAAAGAAGCTGTAGAACACTGATTAAAATGAATTAATTAAAAATTAATGTTAATGGCTGTTTTATGCATTCAAATTTATATCACTCAAAATCAAGGCTTAACATTACCCATAAGTATACATCAATGTGATTAAATGATTTGCTCCAACCCTAAATCATTCAATGCAAAATATGTAGCCTTCTTCAACATTCTTTAATTTATTGAAGTGTTTATAATCCAACATTAGGCCTTCTCATAGATGCCTAATCCTAGGCTGCATCCGAATACTTATACTTGACCGCTATATAGTAGGCATTTTGTAGTGCGTCACAAATATAGCGCGTCGGAATGCTCAGTACGTATTGTGTAGTAGGCAAAAAAAATCAGAATGCGTACTACCGCCACAGTATACAACGGTAGGTCACTACGCTATCCCACAATTCAGCCGGAGTCTGGTAACCGAAGAAGAAGAACGCTGTGGTAAAAAGAAAAAGAAAAAAAAATCGGTAAATTATCGCAGGTGACTTTAATTTTGCCGGCATCTGATGGGGAAATACATCATCTCCAAACATCCGGTGGTGTTCGGAAGCGTTCGGAGGCATTCTACGCATAGTTGTAAAACGTACTACCTTAACGGTCAAGTAGTAGACACTGAACAGAAATAGTATACACTTAGTATTTGGATGCACCCCAAGTCTGGCATTTATACGCCTGTGATTGACAGGTGAGATGGATTCCCAGAACCAATCAGGGAAGAGATGCCTTGATTGGCTAGAAATTAGCTTGACGAAGCATCAAATTTAAATTGGCACATTCAGGGGCCGGTGCATTCAACTGGAAGCAGCTCTTCTCTCAGCGCATTTCACTCACTAATAGCTGATGGATTGCTAGGCCTTTTCTAACAAATTACATTCAAATAATAGCTTCTAATCTTGCCTAAAAGACATTTAACTTAAACAAACTTTTACCTCTCTAGGCAGTGAAAGATTATAGGTCATGACTTGGATATAAAAGTAAAATCTTGTCTTTTATGTATTTAGATTTCTTTAATGTTAACCTTAAACATTAGACCCTCAGCTTATTGACCTTTAACTGAAAGGTTAAAGGTCATGATTGAACCAATACAAACTGATATCTTGGCTTATCTTTTAATGAAGGTACATTTATTTCACTTTGCACTAAAGCGACACCCTTAAGTCGCATTAAGTTAAACCAGCAGCATGCAACTTTTCTACTCCAGCTTTAAAGTTTCACAAGAACAAAAAATTGCCATTCCTCCCAAAATAAGTTTAGTTTGGGATCTCACCAGGTAGAGTGTGTACCATTAAGGCCCAGTGCTTACAGCAGTGAACCGGGTTCGATTCCTTCCCATGATCCTTTGATGCATGTCCTCCCCTCTCCCCCTCCATACCTTCCTGTCTAACTCACTTCCTGTCTACACTCATGAATAAATAAAACGCAAAAACAAATCTTAAAAAAAGAAAAAGAACAGTGTGGTTCGGGTTAGATTCCTTCCCATGATCCTTTGCTGCATGACCTCCCCTCTCCCCCTCCATACCTTCCTGTCTAACTCACTGTATCTCCATGAATAATAAAATGAAGCACAGAACAGTTTGGTCGGGGTCTGCGTTTGCCCGGCGGCCAGGTGGACTTACTGAGCAGCGTGAGGATACACCCCAGGATGGCGAGCAGCGCGCCGGTGCTGAGCCCCGTGGCGGTGTAGGCCACGGCGCCGCAGGACATGGCCACGCCGTCGGCGTCGCAGTCGCACACCCGCAGCGCCAGCGTGTTCGTGCTGCTCAGAGCCGGGCTGCCGCTGTCCACGATGAGCACCGGCAGGCGGTACACCGGCTGCTCGCGCCGCCGGAACCCACCGCGCTTCGTCAAGATGGACGCCGTGTTGTCTGGATGTGGGGGGGGGGTCACAGCTTTAGTTTCGAGGGTTGTTTATTTGTATTTTTATACAAACACACTAGACAATAGTTGTATATATATTCGGAAGAAATTTGTATTTCTGTTGTCATATTTGTATTTCTATGCCAATATATCACAATATTGTGTTTCAATCCAACAGAAAATGGTACTATTTGTATTTCCTTGCAAGCATATATTACAATATTTGTATTTCTATCCAAAAGAATATCGTAATAATTCTATTTCTAAGCCTATATATATTACAATAATTGTATTTTCTATGCAAATTGATCCTGGGCTTTGTGAGGACCTCATCGCTGCGGGAGCGTGTGTGGATGACGGCTGGTTGGAGCAGCCTCACCTGGCCCAGTCCGACAGGACTCTGGAGCTGGGGGAGGATACACACCTGTTGCACATTGAGCAATCAGTGTGCCCACGTTAAACCAGCCATCCCCACACACACTCAGGTAGATCTCCTGTGTGGCAGTGGAGCACCATTGATGTGTTCATTACCTGCAAGCTTTACAATAAACCCAATTCAACATCCCTACCCTGTGTCATTTTTTGCCTGGAGGAGCCCAACAGGAGTCACCCAGGTGGAGTGTGGCAGCCCCTTAGGTGGCGTGTAGCATAGGCTTTTGTTACATTATCACTAATAATTGTTTAACATTTAGTAGACGCTTTGTTCCTAAGCAGTGGCATTTCCAAGCATTGGATAATCAGACCCAAAGGCTTTTGGCAGGGAGTCAAAGTCCCTACAAAATATACTCTGCTGCCCTGTTCTGAGGGGGCTTCGGGACAAAAGGGGAATCCCTCTTTCTCAGGATGGCTTTGAGAGCAATAAGTGCACTATCACGCAGAATGATACCTCGGAATGATTTCTGAGACTTTTTCATGTCTTCAAAAACTTTTCAAGTGTGTTCAGACATAAAAAAGTTCCAACCCAACAAAAGAAGGAGTGCCTGTCTTTTAAATAGGACGAAAGCATAAATTTAAAGCAAGGTTATGCAAATTTATGACAGTTTAATCACACATTTACAATCAGTTAAGTAACGGACTTCAGGATGTACTATTAGGATTTAAAGCCACTGCAGCTATGAATATAGATATGTGTGTGTGCAGTATTATCGATGGTATGTGCATTGTGTTGGCTGGTATTAGAGTGCTTGCTCAGGATTAACAGATGGTGTCATTAACACGACTCTTGGAACACACGCGCTCCTTCACGCTGCGCTCACAACCAACTGTTGATTCCTCCACCATTCTGTTTGATGAGGGGAAAGATTTTAATGTTTGGTCATGATCATGAATCATGATCGTGCCAGGAAGCGGATAGAAATGGAGGCAAAGGAGAGACCGAGCTGAAAACAGAACAGAGATGGAGGGCTGGCAAAACAAAAGGACTCCAGAAAATAAAAGCAGCTGTCAAAACGCAAATGAATCTCTCGCCACGAACGCACAAATATATATGTTTTTTCTTTCCAAAGATAAAAAATGTATTGACGGGTTGGATGTTTAAGTTTTTTTTAAATTAAGGACGAGACGATAGGAAAGATGGTGACACACCGAGAGAAACATGTCAGCAGAACGTGTAATGTAAGAGCTTCTGTTGCGTTTCAAAAATACAGAAACACACAACCTTGTGCCCTTTATTTGCAAGGAATGTGTTGTTCAGTACTCCTGTTATCAGCCCGGCACTGGGTGAACACCAAGCTGTAAATCATCACGCAACAAACAATGTCCGCTCAGTTTCTAAAGCAGGGGGCATAGTGTGTTATCTAATTCCT
Organism: Pollachius pollachius; assembly: GCF_949987615.1. Classification (NCBI taxonomy): domain Eukaryota; kingdom Metazoa; phylum Chordata; class Actinopteri; order Gadiformes; family Gadidae; genus Pollachius; species Pollachius pollachius. The sequence continues at coordinate 8,222,006 of NC_136950.1, read as the reverse complement.
CTATTTATACTTTTGAATTTTGACTTGTTGCTCTATCACTTTGTAATCTTACTTTTTAATGATTCATTTCTTTAATCGTTTCACTGTAATTATAAGAAAATATCAAGAAGGAAAAATTTCTTGCATTGTTTTTTGCAAACAATTACTTTACTTAATGTCATCATATGTATTATCATATTAAATTACCTATATCGAATATATTTGAGTTTGTGTCCTACACGCATGAAGTGCTTCAGTCTAACATCTTGAAGTACTTATCTCAAATATATTAAATACGTTAAACCTTTTCTCCTCTGACAAAGCCAGATCAATTTTGTCTTCAAAATAAAGTTGTTAAAATGAAAATAAATCACAATGAGTAAAAATTCATACATTTACCTGAGAGTACATCAGCACAACAAAACACTGCCTTTGCACTGTTTCCAGATCAAGTGTTTTATTTCTTCGCAGGGTCCTGCGCAGTGTTGAAGTGTGTTTGTTTGGGTCAGGGGTGAGCTGAAGCCATCTGAGTGGGGTACCTTTGTTGTCGCGGAGGGTGAAGTTTAGGTTCCCCGCTACAGGCGAGGCCAGGGAGAAGTAGAAGCGGTGTCCACTTGGTGGCTCGTCCTTATCCACCGCGCTGATCGTCTGGATCAGCTGAGAACAAACAGAAGGACAAAAGAGTGAATTTAATTTAATCAATGTTGCTTTTTGTTTGCTGTTATCACTGCCTTCATAACACTCTGGCTAAACCCTGAGCAGTTCCTTCCCAGAGCAATGCATAGGATAAAGATACAAACAATATTTAAACTGTCGAGCTGCATCAGGTTTATTTATAAGACCCATTATCACAATTACAGTCGTGAGGAATGGAAACATTGCGGGTAAAAACATCTGACACAAGCCCAGAGAAAAGCCATACAAAGGCTAGCAACACGCTGCCAGATGGGGAGACATAATACGTAAGCAAATTAGCATGTAATTATATTTTAGACATATAATTAAAGCCACAACAAAAAAGAAAAAGTCTGCATTGTGGGTGGGAATTTGTTTCTCTCAAACCTGTTCTGTCGTTCTTATGCTGTACTTTGTAACAAAAACTTTGTCTTGGCGCTTGAGGAGTATTTGACTCTTCTGCGTCTGATTTATCAACAAGCTAGCACAGGTGTAAATCTCCCCTCTCGACGGTACGAGTGGAGTGACAACAAAACCAATATGGGGGGCTGATTTACAGAGGAGATTTGTGTCTTGGTGTTGCCGATAGTTTGCTGCCGCTCATCGCAGGAAGTAAGTGCTTACTTGGCAACGGCGACAATGCTGCTTTTTTATTGGTCGGCGGAAGACCCCCACAAATCTCCTGCTTACGACAGAGCCGTATGGAAGTAATTTTCAGAAAGCAAAACACGCCGTTACCTAAGTACTACCCCGCTATTTTGGCAGCCACACACAGAGCACCGTAACCTGAGAATAGTGTTATCGCTAAGAGATGTGACATATCTCTCTCTTAGTGGAATTCCTCCAGCTTTACATCCCCTAGCACAACCTCACCGTAATGACCGCTGCGAGGAGCAAATATCTTATAGTGCAATTCCTCCAGATGATAGATCTGACCTCACTGTGATGGCCATGTATGTGAAGAACACATATCTGTGGAATACCTACAGCCTCTGCCTATATCGCTGTGACGGCACGGCAGCCATTCGACGGCTGCGATGTTAAGATTAGACGGATATTGATTGGGGTCAAGTGCTGCTATGAATGGATCATTTACCCAGGTTAAAATGTGTTTATTAAACAGCCGCTCCTCCCTACCATACAGGCACATGAACACAGCCTTAATGATGAGAGCGGATCTCTCCTTGAAGCAGTGTGGACAAGCTGCGATCTCAGTGAGGTAAATAAACACAAGCTGTCTGTCCCGCCTTTTCTTTTCATGCCCAGAAGGCAAAAAAGACCACAAGGCCTTTGGTCTTTACTTAGACAGGGAAAGGCCTACCGACTTTGCACAGAGCGCCACGATATCGATCAAAAAACCGCCGGTGATAAAACGAAAAACCAAACAAAGAATCATTCTTATTTCTATGTGGTTAAAAAGTGAAATGCGACACGATTCCTCCCAGACGTTCTTCTGTTCCCTGAGAGGTACAGAGCTAAGCGTTAGCACGCTGGGCGTGCGCAGCTTGTTAGCGCACCACAGCGCTAGGCTAGGCTATGCTACGTGGCGGCAGGGGTTGGTGGGGAAGAAGGGGGTGCTGATGTTTCTTTCGGGGAGGGGCGAGAACAGAGTACAGAGGTGATATATCTGCACTGCCGCCGCGCGCGCCATATGGGTGAGGATTGATAGGCGAGGGGAGCACCTTCAAAGTGGGTGTTACAGCCCTGATGTCCTCGCGCTTCGAGATCAATCAAGACAAATCTCTTTTCAAGCCACCAGACGGAAAAAAAATGAAAGACAACAAACAAACAAAGAAAAGGAAAACCGCTATTATAATGTGAGAATTAACACACATACGCACGCACGCAAGCACGCACGCACGCACGCACGCACGCATGCACGTGCGTTAATCCAGAAGCTTCTCTTAAGACGATACTTCACGCTAAATTATCACTTATTTTTAACCTCTTTAGCGCCAGCGTGTTTCGCGCTTTCTTTTTTTCCCCGACACAAAGCCAGATGGAAGAACAAAAAAAGACTGGGATGAGGGAAAGCGCCAGCGATCCATCGGCATGGAAACCCTGTTGATCAGCTGTCGCCCGCGTTTAGCAGTCGCTGTTTACAAGCTGTCAGGTATTAGGACGCCGAGTAGGTGGGAAGCGCGTCCTACCAATTATCAAAACGGGCAGACACAGAGAATATTCATGCATATTTTACTCCCCATCACTCGCGGCAAGAATTGGAAATAGTTTCACTTTTCAAAAAAAGAAAAAAATGACAATAATAATTAAAATGGAAAAAGATGTCTGCATGCTTATGTCGGTGGTCACTTATTATTCCAGGGCAGGTCGAAATTTACATCTCTTAAGTTTCTAATTTGTTTGAAAGGTTACCAGTCTCACGTTCATCTGTTTGTCTGTCTGTCTGTCTGTCTGTCTGTCTGTCTGTCTGTCTGTCTGTCTGTCTGTCTGTCTGTCTGTCGGTGTTTTTGTGGATACATAGGTCTGTGTGTCTGTATCTTTCTAGGTATACCTGTTTTCCTGTACGTCTGCATCTATCTGTCTTATTGTAAATCTGTCTGTCTGTTTGGGTGCATCTGTTGGAGTCTGTAGTCTGTAGCTGTCTGTGGGTATCTGTCAGTCTCTAGGCTTACATGTCTGTCTGTCTGTCCTTGGGAACATCTGTCATTCTGCTGTATCTGTCTGCACGTAGGTATATTTGCCTGTCAACTAAGTCTGTCTGTCTGTCTGTCTCCAGGTATATCTGTCTCTGTCTGTCAGTCTGTCTGTCTCTCTCTATGTTTCTCTGTCTCTCTGTCTGTGGGTATATGTTTCTCTCTGTGTGTAGGTATATCTGTCAGTGGGTTTATCTGTCTCTCTGTCTGTGGGTATATCTGGCTCTGTCTGTGAGAATGTCTGTCTGAGGGTATATCTGTCTCTCTCTGTGTTTGTCTGCCTCTCTTTCTGTCAGTATATCTGTCAGTCCGTCTAGGTCTGTCTGTCTGTCTGTCTGTCTGTCTGTAGTTATATCTGTTTCTCTTTCATGAATAATCAGCAGCAGGTTATTCACCAGTAGAGTTTATAGTCTCCAGTACAGCAGCGGGTATGTGTGTGTGCGTGTGCGTTTGTGTGTGTGTGTGTGTGTGTGTGTGTGTGTGTGCAGTGCCTCATAGTCGACTGATCCAGGCAACTAGATTCTCCTCCCGTCCTTATACAACTCCCCCGCCCCCCCCCCCGATTCATCCCCCCACCCCCCCTCCCCGACTCTGATGGAGATGTGCTCCCTGGCCATCACGGCGACGACCGTGATGACAATGACGCTGAAGGTGAATCTTATAAAGTATTTGCACCGCCACCCCAGCCCACCCCATCCACCTGACGCACTGATGTCTCTGGAATATTTGCAGATGGATCTGAGAGCCTATCATGTTTTTTATCTCTCTCTCTCTCTCTCTCTCTCTCTCTCTCCCTCTCTCTCTCTCTCTCTCCCTCTCCCTCTCGTTCCCTCTCTCTCTCTCTCTCCCCCTCTCCCTCTCTCTCTCTTTCCCTCTCTCTCTCTCTCTCTCTCTCTCTCTCTCTCCCCCCTCTCTCTCTCAGCTCCGTGCTGCGGGGTTAGAGCAGTGTAAATCAGGCTTAAATCAAACACTTTGTAATGTATAATGCCTTTCATTTCTGTGGCTGTGATGCGCGACGCGGCCCGAAGGCCTTCACAGGGAAATTCTCTAATGGGTTGCGAGACGAGAAGTGAGGAGAGGAGAGGGGAGGGGAGGGAGGGAAGAGAGGGAGGAGAGGAGACGAGAGGGAGGAGGGGAAATGGGGGGAGGGAGGAGAGGAGAAGAGAGAAGAGGAGAGGGAGGGGGGGGGGGAAGGGAGGGAGGAGATGGAAGGGAGGAAGAGAGGAGAGGAGACGAGAGAGAGGGGGGAGGGAGGGAGGAGATGGAGAGGAGGGAGGGAGGGAGGGAGGGGATGGAGGGGAGGAAGAGAGGAGAGGAGACGAGAGAGAGGGGGGAGGGAGGGAGGAGATGGAGAGGAGGGAGGGAGGGAGGGAGGGAGGGGATGGAGGGGAGGAAGAGAGGAGACAGGACACGGAGACAGACATAAATTCCGAGGGAAAGACATTAACGGCAGCGACGGAGCGGTTTGCGTCGCGGCGAGAGAGAGACGATTCCTAATAAATCAAAGTTCCCGCTTTTTTTGTGTTTGCACGCACCGCTGTGTGTTGGATGAAAGGGAGCGCATACGGGCGCTGTTCACGGGTCCTTTGTATCGTGCGTGTACACATGTACACACGCACGCAGGCGCACATGCACGCACATGCGCACACACTGAAGTGCGTACACAACTTGATAATGCTACACTTGTGAAGGCATTGCTTTTCCGTTTAGAACTTGCATATTTCATAGATCATGAGCAGAATTTTATTATTTTATGCATTTTGGCTCTTAAAACCCTTTGGATATGTAATATATTTTGGTGATGATGAATAGAGTCTGATAATCAACACACTTGATGAATGAATTCAAATTCGAGAGAGAGAGAGAGAGAGAGAGAGAGAGGGAGAGTACCACTATCTGGATAGTGGAAGATGAGGTTGAAAATGCTAATTGTTAGAGAAGGAACTGGGAAATAGTGGAAAGGTCAAAGTTGAGATGTGACTCTAGTCTATGAAGAGAGAACGTTACATGGCCCTAAACGTTGTAAACTGGCCGTATGGACATATATGCATGTCAAAACGCGCTCTACGGTTATCAAGGTCTGTTCCGTACATGCTGTACAATAATCAATTATCTGCTTTTACATACAGAACGTGCTTCAGTCCTAATGGAAGTAATGAAAAGGTTCAAAATAGAAATCATTTGCAAGTTAAACACTTTCAGACTAGTTCTGATACTCTTCTATATACATATTACCGCAGTTGGTAATACGTCCCCTGCTCTCTGATAGAGCTGGCCACCGTCATCCCTATCGACCAATCAGAAGGCACTAAACCAAAAAAGTATGGGCTAACTTTTTTTTATCATGTATTCATATTAGGATTCATATTATTCCTGTTATTCTATAGAGTTATTGAACAACTGTCGCAGTATCGCTGAGGCGCGGCCCGCGTGTCAGCTAGCGGTGGTGCCCGGCGTCGACTCTGCTTCCCCTCTCTATAAATACGTCCTGTTGACAGGTGAGAGGCGACAGCTGTCACCCAGGGGTGGCGGAGTGGCGGGAGGACCTTCCTCACCCGTGTGACTGATGACATCAACACCCCAAACAACACCCTGATCAGTATCACACACCCCTCCTCGCCCTCACCCGTCATCGCCGGTGGCAACATCAGCATCCGCAATCATCTTTTCTTTTTTTTTTTTTTTTACATGCTTACAACTATCAAACCACACACACACACACACACACACACACACACACCCAGACCACCCCTCCACGACCTCCAGCTCCTCTGGCTTATCCAATCGGCTTGCGAGCTAAGTCGACTGCCCCCGCCCCTCAACAGACACTTCCAACGGCCCACTTTCCAGACCTCGTGAGGGAATGGAGGATGCGAATATACACCTGCCCCGTAGCGAGATTCGCCCTGTCCGGGGTGACCCTGTGCTTCACTGAGCTTCAGGAAACGGAGAGAGGCTCTTTTGTTTATTCCTATTTATGCGCCGCATGCAGCTGTGTGTCTTTCTCCGTCACACGCCTCCCCACATCTTCACAGAAAACTGATAATTGGGACACCATACTGGGGTTGACACCTCTTTATTTTTGTTCCTTTTAGATGTATTGTTTTGTGAATAATATTGATAGGGGGGAAGGTTGTGTGACTCGCAGCTGAAAGGTTGTGAGTTCGATTCCCAAACGTCCACAGCCTCTAGCCATCCTTGAGCAAGATCCTATCATCTTTGATCACACTAATGCTCTTTGATGACACGGATCTAAAGGTAGAATTATCCAAATCGAATGTATAACTTTACTTTATAATGAATGAAGGTGTCTGCTATTTGACTAAATAGTAAAAAGATCTGATGATGAGAATGTTGTTTCCACGGCGATTGTAGCCTACGACCTGTTCTGATATGCTTTTTTATGCCCGTGCTGTTTGAACTAAAATCTACTAAAAAGAAAAAAACTAAAGCTAAAAAGTGTTTACCATTTCGGTCCCTTCTTCTATACTCTGAAACTAACAAAATGTCAAGTGGGGCCACAACTAAAAAGGAGGTTGTAACGGGGGTGGTGGAGAAGGTGGCGTCTGTAAATTGAAACACTTCTCCTAGGAAATTCACATCAAGGAAAAGGATAGGTGTGTGTCTAGGTGTGTTTGTTAGTTTTTCAAGTTTATTTTAATCATCAGTGCATTAGAAGTAGAGGTATCTGTGAATGTGCCTGTGTTTGTCTGTGTGTGTGTGCCTGTGTTTGTTTGTGTGTGTGTGTGTGTGTGTTTGGAGAAGTAATTGGGATGGTTGAGTGAGTCAACTCATATTTGTAAAGGTGACAGCTTGAACACACACACTGTGACAAACACCTCCCACTGGCCCGATGGGTCGCAATATCAATTAAACACAAGACAATCTCTCTCTCTTTCTCTCTCTCTCTCTCTCTCTCTCTGCCCCTAATTGGCTAAGAGGGCCGACAACTTAGTCCAACGACATGCTTCCTGTTAATCTGCATAGAGAAGACACACACACATACACACAGTCTACATACACCATACACACACACACACACACACACACACACAATCACATTCTACATACACCAGACACACACTCACACACACTCTACATATACCAGATACACACACACACACACTCTACATACACCAGACACACACACATACATACACACACAGATACAGACACACACACACACACACACACACACATACACATGCAGGCATAGACAGGGACACACACACTTACACTTACTCTGAATACACACACACACACAAATAACCACACACCACACTCCACCACTTAACACCACACCACTTTACACACACACAACCTGCGTCTGTAATTATCTCATCTCTTGTCGTCGCTGTGCGCCGTGAGACCACCGGGTGCAACCACACCGGTGGGCGGGCGTGCGACCTGAGCTTCCTCACGAAGCTCACAGAGAGAGAGAGAGGTAAAGAGACATAAAGAGCCAGAGAGCGAGATACTCCCAGTGAGAGGAGAGGCAGTCGCTGGAACGGCCTGTTGTTTCATTTCCCAGCCCCCCGAGGCAGAGAGATGAACACAGGAAACATTTTAATTAGGAGGAGGAGGAAGGGGGAGGAGGAGAACGAGGAAGAGGCAGAGGAAGAGGAGGAGGAAGGGCTAGAATGAGGAGGAGGAGGAGCGTGAGGGGAGGAAGAGGAAGGGGAGGAGTAGGAGAAACTGGAGGAGGAGGAGGTGGCAGGGCGAGGGCGATGATGAGGAGTGTGGGAGAAGGCAAAGGAAGGGGAGGAGGAGGAGGACACGGAGGAAGAGAACGATGAAGGGGAGGAGTGATGAGGAGTATTGGGCTGACGGGTAACGATAACCCCTGTCTGCAGACTATCACATGTAGCCGAAAAGGCCTCCCTTGTTGCAATAAAAACAGTGTTTTTGGTATTCTACTTATTCAATTGTCAGCCATTTTGTTTCCCGGTCGCTGTGGGAAGTGCCCGCTGGGGACTGGTGAGTGGTGGAACATTTTTTGGTGTGTGTTTGTTCATCACTTCATTACGTGTCTTCCATGTCCTCAACAACAACAGCGCATAGCAAGAAAGTCAGTTGAAAAGTAGACTCTGACAATGTGATACTGTGTGTTTGGAACTATTTTGAAGTGAAATAAATTACAAAATGAAAAGAGTGAATGAAAAATCTACTCAGGCACAACAGATCTTTCCAAAGATATATATTTCGCAAACACACACACACACACACACACACACACACACACACACACACACACACACACACACGCACTCGCACACACAACTAATGGTGGATTGGTGGACACCCATTTGACCTGAACAGGAAGTGAATTGAATTCCAGCATGACATTAGAAGTACAGTGCAAATGGACTGTTTGTGTTTGTTTGTCTGTGTGATTATGTGTGTGTGTGTGTGTGTGTGTGTTTGTGTGTGTGTGTGAGTTTCTGTGTGAATATCTATGAGTGGGTTTGATTAAATGTGTGTGCGAGGTGTGTGTGGATGCATGTGTGTGAAGGTACACACTGTCTGTTTGGGTTTGGGCATTTATAAGAACACAACAAAAGCAGCCAATCAGAATCCACCAACCACCAACAACAACATCCACAACAACAACAACCACAACAGCGGCTCTTTCCACGGCTCAGCACCCTGGGGAAGCTAACCGTTGCGGCTAGCTGGTCCTGAGCAGACCATCCGTCTGGCTTGGCAGAGTAATTACACCACGGCAGCCACCTCGCCTAGCTGATGTTGGCGGTGGCAGCGGCCCTGGCCAGGGCCCCGTGGCCCCACAGGCGGGTCGGGGCAGCGATGGGCTAGCCCGGGTCGCTTGGTCCTAGCGTCGTCTCATCCATGGTCTCGTTAGGTTTGATTTATCAACCGCCGTAGCGAGAGGGAAAAGAGACAGAGGAAGCAGGAAGCGGCCTGTCCGGGCGGTTATCGACAGAGGATTTGGATAAATACTAGAGCCGCTCTCTGGCGATGGACTCGGGGGGATCATTGGTTTTACATGGAAATGCACCAATTCAGCCGACAAAGGATCTAGTGGTTCATTTGTGTTCGCTAGCCGACGTTATGTAAAATGTCATCTGAAAGTCCACTAAAAATCACAGAGTGAAAAATAAATAAAAAGCAACTGAAAAGACAATCTCGCTTTATTGATCTTCTGGGTCTTCATTCTGACCCAAATCGAATGATTCAAAGAAATAAACGTGTAAAGTTGAGGCATAAAGAAAACATTATTAGGAGCGGGTATATCCACAACTCAGAAGAGGAGAGCCGTTAATGGCAGTACAGAAAGAACATATCCTCTACGATGCAATAACAACACAGACACACACACACACACACACACACACACACACACACACACACACACACACACACACACACACACACACACACACACACACACACACACACACACACACAACATACTGGTACTGTTTACAAATAAAATCATTTGCTATTCTTGTACACCTTCATGTGCGCGCCCTGACAAACAAGGCAGAAGTATGAATGCAAATAGCGTATTTAAAAGGGCCTAATAGCCACATATAGCCAAGGTAGCACCATCCCTCTCTCTGATCAATTGTACTTATTCAGTTGTGCCACCGCGCTCCTGCTCCCCTTGCCTCTGATTGCATTTTCCAAATGCCAAGAACAGACAAATCACCGCGGCAGACTCACAAGTCATTTAGCAACAATGAGGCCAAATGCTAAACACGAAACGCAAGGAGAATTCAACGCACAGATGTAGTGCTGCAAACCGCCCCCACCCTCACCCCCCAACCCGCTGCAACAGAGTCCCCGCAATCAGGTGCTTCACGATGTAGTGCAAAACCCCTCGTCTAACCGCACCAGGCCCGGAGACTCAAGTGTGAGACTTAGGTGTGAGGCGCACAGACGCGCGGCTCACCCACGCCAGCCAAACCTCCCAGTCTGTGAGGTTCTGTGGTTTGTTTGGTTTGTTCATTAACAATCCTCCAGACTCGAACCACACTCAAGACTAAAGTGGTAGACAAAAGGGTGAGGCATGCACGCGCCAAGTCACCCACGCTAGCATTTTTGTACAAGTGTGTGTGTGATCGCTTTTTTTCCTGACATTTTGGGGACGTTAAGTTATGTGCTTCTGAGTTGCATGGAAGTCACCCACAGCAACACGTTGCTACAAGAGTGTGATATCATGTTTTTTTAGAGTTCAACCACACCAGACTAAAGAGTGGCACATAAAGTTTGAGACACACAACTCACCCACATCAATATATTGCACAAGAGTGTCTGAAATTATAGCTGGATTTGATGACTTTGTCAGGACATTATTGCAGGGAGTCTAATTACACCAGACTCAAGAGTGAGCTACTAAGAGTGAGACATACATGTCTCCACCACCAACAGTTAGTACCAGATGATAGTGACACAGTTAGTTTGGCTGACCTTGTGAGGCCATTATGGCAGAGCTCAACCACACCAGACTAAAGAGTGACACCTAAAGAGTGAGACACACAACTCACCCACATCAACATATCACCATATTGCACATATAGACAGCATTGCAGGAAGTCTATCCCCACCAGCCTCAGGAGTGAGCCACTAAGAGTGAGACATACCCGTGGATGATGTGATGCAGTTGGTTGGGCTGACCTTGTGAGGACCAGAGTAGCGGGTCTCTGGCTAATGCGCGGTGTCACCTGCTCAACCCTAACAGTCACGCCTCACTCCAGTGCAACAGTCACTCTCCCCGGAGGGAGCTGCTAGCTCTGAGAAGCCGGTGCTTTGGACAATTGTTCCGAGCCGTGACAGAGAAAGACTTTGAATGGCTTTCAGAGACAGGGAGATTGCCTTGGTGTGTCTGGTTTTAAAATGAGTGCAGAGACGCGGAGAGGGAAAGAGAGGGCAAAAGGAAAAACGATAGGGAGTGTGTGTCAGTGAAGAAGAGAGATTGAACCACCCACAAATGTATGTGTGTGTGTGTATGTGTGTGAGAGAAAGAAGGACGTACTATGTGTGCGAAAGATGTATATATATATAGAGAGAGTATATTATATATATGTGTGTGGTTGTGTGTGTGTGTGCAAGTGTGAAATAGTGTTTGTGTGGTTGTGTATGTGAGAGAGAAGGCTAAAGCTAGACACAGTGTCTGTGTGTGTGTGTGTGTGTGTGTGTGTGTGTGTGTGTGTGTGTGTGTGTGTGTGTGTGTGTGTGTGTGTGTGTGTGTGTGTGTGTGTGTGTGTGTGTGTGTGTGTGTGGGTGGTTGTTTCCAGGTGTGTGATTGTGTGTGTGTGCGGGTGTGTGTGTGTGTGTGTATGTATGTGTGTTTTTGTGTGTGTGTCCGCCCTCCTACCTGTCCAGGCATGGCGTTCTCACACAGCAGGGTCTCGTAGTCGATGGCGAAGACGGGCGCGTTGTCGTTGATGTCCAGCACGGTGATCAGGGCAATGCCTTTACCTATCTGGGTGGGATCCTCTGGAACATAGAACATAGAGTCAGAGATAGAGAGAGACATAGAGTGACACCGAAACAGAGAGAGAGTTTTGTTGGCTGCTCCTCAGCCTCAGAGCTTCTCCTGGGCTCAACCCTTGCTCCCGCCTGCCTTGAAGAAATCTTCTGACATTTCACATCTTTATTAATACGTTTTCTGTCCTCCCTGCGACCCGTATTTGTCCAAAAAAAAAAAGGGGTTTTTCAAAGATAAAATGCAACAAAAAGGTTTTTAGAAAGTACAGAAAGTACTTTTTTTTTTGTACAAAACGCCAAAATTTGAACATTCTCCAAACCTCAACGCCTCAAGACTTCTGACTTCTGTGTACACCGTCAGTGAAGACATTGGATTTGCCTCCTGGATTTGAATATAAACTTAGGCTAATAAACGGTACCTCTGGTACAGCACTTACAACAACCTTTCCTAGTGATGGATGATCGTGAGGAGGAAGAAAACATCAAGAAACTATTCTCACGATGAGGGCTTCATGCATTGTGTGCATACAACACATGATGGATATAGATTATAGATCTTGATCTAGATGATAGTTGAGCATTGCGTAGCATCAGCAGAAAAGTGAGAGACTATAGATCCAGATGTTCTACAATCTAAAACATCTGGATCTATAGTCTCTCACTGTAAGACATTCTTGATGTCAAAATGGGGTCACAGCCCAAATAAGGTTGGGAACCACTGTTCTAGATGATATCTGAGCGTTGTGTATCATCAGCCGAACAGTCAGAGACTATAGATCTAGACGTTCTAGATGATAGCTGAGTATTGTGTAGCATCAGTAAAAAAGAGAGAGACTATATATATATATATATATATGTTCTAGATGATTTCTGAGCGTTGCGTAGCATCAGCAGACCAGTGAGAGACTATAGATCCAGACGTTCTAGATGATATCTGAGCGTTGCGTAGCATCAGCAGAACAGTGAGAGACAATAGATCCAGACGTTCTAGATGATATCTGAGCGTTGCGTAGCTCATAGACCTCATGCGTAGCGTCAGTAGACCGGGGAGAGGCAGAGGATGAGGCCTCCTTGTCTTTGCAGCCGAGCAGCAAGTAGTGCGCGGAGCGGGGAGCTGTCTTACTCAGCAGCTAGCAGCGAGGGCAGGGGGGGGCCTGGAGGTCGGGGCGTCCGGCCCGCGCCTGAGTTAACATTCCCTGACAGTCTCGCCGCGACCCCCACCGCGACCCCCCACCGCGGCTCAGCCCTCTAATGCTCACATGATGGCCGGCTGTGTGCGTGTGTGGGTGTATGTGTGTCTACCTATATAGGGTGTGTTAGTGTGTAGCTATTTGTGTATGCGTGTCCCTCCCAGTGTTTGTGCTTGTCTATATTACAGTTATGTGTGCGCTCGTGTGTAAGAGCATCTGCTTTTTGCCGACGTTGCTTTTTTTTGTTTAGCGTGTGCATCTCTATTTTGGTATATTTGTGGTTTTGTGTGTATTTGTGGATGTGTGTCGGTTAGTGTGTGTAAACCCGTGTGAATTTGTGGTTTTGTGTGTATTGTGTATGCGTGTGTGTTGGTTAATGTGTGTGTAACTGTGTGTGTGTGTGTGTGTGTATCTGCGTTTTAGTGTGATTGTGTGTGTGTGTGTGTGTATGTGTGTGTGTGTGTGTGCTTGTGTGTGTGAATCAGAGCTTCTGTTGTGCTGATAGTGACTCATATGGCCCAGCAGAGAGAGAAAGAGTAGACAACTCAGAATTAGATACAAACCACATCTATGATCATCCAGCTCCATGATCAGTTGCTTCTGTCAGTTTATTTTATCAGACTGGACAGTCACAGCTCATTTGGGATGAATTTGAGCCTCATTGGCTGTCGTTTAATGTGCTGGTAGAGGTGGGGTTGTAAATTGACTAAATGCGCAAACTCTCTTTGATTTGCGTTGGGATTCTGACATTTTGCTCAGCTGTGTTGTATTTAGCAAGCCTCAATGTTCTGATTACTTGACGCTTACTGTGGAGCTAATATGTTTATTTGGTTTGAATGGAGTCATTGGAAAGTGATTCATGACGAAACAGTTGGGAGGTTAAAAAAATTGTCAATCCCACTACTTAGTTCGGTTCTAATGCTTTTTTGGGTAGTTTACTTCGAGGAGGGCTACTTTTACTTATGTATTATTTCATCCAAATTTCGGAATCGTGAACTCTTCAAGCAACAGAGAATGCTTTCTAACACAAACAACAGGCCGTTCCAGGTGAACGATTCCGCTCCGGTCAATTTCAGTTTTAGTTTCACTTTCTCTTTTAAAGTCTTAAGGTTTTAACAACAAGGACAGTGAAAGCAACATGCAGTTGAACCGGTGGACGGGACGGGGCACGGTGGCGGCTCTCCCTGAGCTAAGCGTGGCCATGGCTCAGCGGCGGCGGCGGTACTTACGGCTCTCGATGGCGAGCAGTGTGAGGTTGTGGACGGAGTTGGCCTCGCGGTCCAGCGGCTTGGCCGTGCTGATGACCCCGCTGAGGGCGTCGACGTTGAAGAACCGCTCCAGGTCCGTGTTCCTGTCGATGGAGTACCTGGACACACACACACACACACACACACACACACACACACACACACACACACACACACACACACACACTCAGGGTTTGGTTTTAGACCACCAAAGGGGATTTCACTGTTTACTTTTCCAAACGCAATATCGTTAGTCATCGTTATATCTCGTAGGCCAATTGTCTTTTATCCAGAGCCTCTGACAACACCTTGAATGCATGTGGGTGGCTCCGAGTGGGAATCGATCCCCTAACCCCGGCAGAGTTAATGCCTTGCTCTAGCAGTTGAGCTAGACTGAGGCTCTTATCATGTTTGACTTTGATCAAATCTGTTGTTATCTGCAGCCAGTTCATTATAGATAGATGCCGCACTGTCCCTGAAACATCGATAATAATTATTTTTGTTATTAACCATCATAATGCCAATAACAACCGTCCTCATCGTCGTCGTAGTATACAAAATGATAAAGGCGATTTATTTCTCATTAACATCGGAGCTCTACCAAAACATGAGGAATTATCGTTATTTAATTCAGAGGAAAAAAACTAAACTTGGCTGTCCGGTAATGGCCCAGACAGACCAAGGCATTTTTAATTTACACTGCAACTCGTATTACTACAGAAAAAAAACGAAAACCTTGATTAGTCCGACATCCAACGTATATTACTGCAATGTAATTTGACTCTTTGATTGCGTTTGTTCCACAATATTTCTAATTTCAACCGACGTCTCGTAATATATCGACATCGCCCGATCGCCATCGCAATCACAAAAAAGAGGCAATTTACACCAACAATGCTGCAGTAATTACATTTTCTGATTAAGATTACCAACAACCCTGACAGAGCCACGGCCGCCATACAGTACTCATTTAATTAATAATAACACATCGAGATGGGATTTGGATGCGACGCACCACAGATTGGCTCTGTGCGTGCGTCTTAAGTCATAAATGCCAGGGCCGGTGTTTGTGAGGGGCAGGGCCTCCCAAGGGGGAAGGGGGGCCCCTGCTCTTGTTCAAGATGGCCTTTCACTTGTGCTAACGCGGCGCTCCTTGGCCCCGCGGTCGCCATCTGCCAGGGGCCGTAGTGTCTCGCCGCCACACAGGGCCTGGCTCCGAGAGCCCGCAGATTCTTTACAGATAATGTGGAGTGGCTGAAGGCGCCGGTTCCCTGTTTAGCATACACACACACACACACACACACACACACACACACACACACACACACACGCGTAGTCTGACCTCTCCTCGGGGTTCTTTTGTTTCCTGGCTTCTGCTTTGAGTTTTACATTAGAGTTTAAATTTGTCTGTGTAACGCAGAGAACACTCGCGAGAGCTTAAGCTGTCGAGCTCTATCCCCAGTGAGGGTGACTTTGATTTTACTACTGAGAAGCATTCAGCCACAATAAGGCACGCTGTAGTCTTGGATACTTGTTTAACCGTAATGATCGCATCTGGGAGATTTTGGCGTAATAATAACTGGTGAAGGATTAAATAGGCTATAAACGTCTGATAAAAAAGCGTTTAACTCCAATAATCTGGATTTCCCCTAAAATATTACCAGTGACGATTTCATGGCTTACAGTTATAGCTAGTTAGCTGTAGGTTGTTTATAGTTAGCAAGCTAATATTAAAACGTTCTTTTGATTCAAACAAAATCCCACTTCAAGGTGAGCTTTGTGGAAGGTGGCGTATGATTAAAGTTAGTCAGCTGAAACGAAATGTAATCATTAAAAACAAACTTTATTACCGTATGCCGCTGTTTGTGGAGTCAGGGTCGTGTGCTGAGACTCTTCCAATGGACGTTCCCATCCTGGCGTCCTCCGACACCACCATCTTGAGGAGCGCAGTGGAGAAGACGGGTGGCTCGTTGACGTCCTCCACCGTCAACTTGACGACGGCCAAGTCGCTAAACGGGCCAACACTCAAGAAGTTGGAGTCGATGTTTCGGTTTGTCGCCTCGATTCTAAGGGAAAAACTGCTTTTTGTCTCGAAGTCCAGAGGCTAGCAACGACAAAGAAACAAAAAGAGAGAGAAAACATTTTTACAAAACAAAGAAGGTCGTTTTTATACTCTTTCACAATGTGGCAGGCGTTTCAAATGTGTTTTGAACATGGACACTTATAATATAACACCACAAAATTGTGTGAGGCTTTTCATATTCCACATCACTAATTATAAAGCTTATTCACAAACAACGGTACTAAAAATATACAAAGTTGCCTTGGGTCGTTACCATGGGGATAACCCTTCATCTCTTCTCAGCGCAAAATGCATTGTTTTAAATATCATCGTGTTCCAATTGGAGCTGAAACAAGGGATTCACCTCCACATTAAAGACAGGTGGAGGACGTTCATCAATCAAAAGCGTTTGACCTTCCAAAAAAAAAATCTTTCTTTGGAGGTGCAGCCTCAATAGCTTCTCCGTCGATGGCAGTGAATACAAAACAGCCGAGATATGGATAGGTGCGAAATTCCCCCTGACCTCCTGACAAAGCAGGAAATTAAAAGTAATGAAGAACACAGGTTCTAAAGACTGGCCATAATGCTGCTCAACATGGGGCCCTAACACACTCTTTCATAATGCTCCTTCAAATCGATTTTTCCGCACCTTGAAAAGCGTTATTATTTGTTCTGAGAGCGGCACCAATCAACCCTGATAAGACATTCAGAAATGATTGCTTCTTCACAGGAATGTGGTGGTGTTCCCTGGCCTCCCACTGCACCCTATAATACAGCGTCCTGCTACATCCTCACACTCGCTTGATGCGTCCATTGTCGTCCGGGCTCTTATAGGTCCTTGTCGTATCTCGCGAAAACAAACAAAAGATCAAATTCTGCCATCTGACAAGCATGGCCATTGGCCAACAATGGATTTCTCTCTAACAAAGGACAAGAGCCATATCTCTATTGGCCCCTGAGACACTTTAATGCTCTTGAACAAAAGAACATATATATATATATATAATAACAGCACTTTGCCCATAGCCCTGTTCAACCTCTCCTGAAATAGAAGACCTTCTATTCCAGTTCATGGTTTACCTGGGCGGGGTCTGTTGGTTTTGGTCTGCTGCTATTTAGCAGACGCTTTTATCAAATGCCACTTTGTCTTTTCCAGACAAATTTAATTAATGAGCAGGCAGAGTTTAGGGCAGCCTGCGCCACAATGCCTCACCCAGATAGGCTCCAGACATCGAGGGTTCGAACCCAGGACCTCTCAGCTTGGACTTAAATATCCTAGATCCTACAGGGAGAACCTGTGTGTCTGTTGATTTCCACGGTACCAATCTTGCTCAAGGACGGGGTGGCTTTAGACACTGGGGATTTAACCCAGATCCTCTTATTGCTACACATGAGTGGGCCGTAGTGGGGTGCCTTTGTTTTGCCTTACTGCTGTACCTTTAACAGGACGAAGAGTTTCAATTTGGGAAAAGGGGTTAAGGTTTGGGGTCATTCCTATTCGGGGTGAATGAGTCCCGTAGCGTGGGGTGCGTTTGATTGTCGTACTGCTGTACCATCAATAGGATGAAGAGTTTATGTTTGGATTAAAGGGTTGGGGTTCAGGGTTATTCCTGTTCGGGGTGAATGAGGGCTGTAGAGTGCGGGGTGCGTTTGTTTCGTTACCTTCAGCAGCACTATGACCCCCTCCTGGGTCTCCTCATCGGTGGAGATGTTGAACACCCCGAGGTGGTCTCCGTCCATCAGGCGGTAGTCCATCTCTGCGTTGGGGCCGACATCTGCATCCGCCGCCTTCACCCGCGCCACCACCGAGCGCACAGGAAGTGACTCCAGCACAGTGTTCTGGTAGTTCTCTATGGGAACAGGAAGTACAGCGAGACCGGATGGTGATTCATTTTGACAAAATAAAAGTAGTCGCCAATAATATCAATTATACATATTAATGATACAAACTATATAATAATGTTATAATATTGTTATGATAGTTCATGATTATTATCGTCGCACATTTCATCCATAATCATTATAACTTTATTTTTTGAGCCCTTACTAACACAAGCATCTAATTCGCACTATAAAAACAGGATTATGCAAGATCGAATGTATCATAACAAAGAAGAAGTATAATTGATCTAGCTAATGCAATTACAAAGAAAGAAAAACGTCATTTGAATTCGATACTCAATGACCGATGGAAAGGCAGGTTATTTCATATCGAAAGCAACGTAAAGACATCACCTTGGAGCAGCCAAGATGCGTAATAAGCCACATGTTTTTAATATCCTCGCGCGTCTGGGTGATAAATTCACGTAACAACAGGCAGAGCTGGGAACAGATGTGAGAGGAGTGCTAATGTTGTAGATGGCTCTGACAGCGGCAAACAGCCATTAGACATGACGCAGAGACTTGATTTACGCGAAGACGGAAGCGGTCACAACCCACTTGGTTATCTTATCATGTACTTATGTTTAATTTATGAGCGAGGGGGACATAACCGGGACAAAACAAACCTTTGAGTAATTACAATTAAACCTGCACCGTGTATCGTTGATAATGCCGGAGCCGCGTGTTGACATTCAATCTCTCTGAAAAAAGGCTGAGAGGAATTCAGAAGCGGGGAAACAAAGTCTGCTCTGAGAAATAGTGTAAAGAGGGTAAAAACTGCCAGATGCAAGTGATTTTTCTTTTTCACTGAATAACTTATCGAGCTTGAGTTTCCCGATCAAAACTCTGCTCCTGGACATGTGAGGTTTCCCAAACACTTGGTTTAAATCCCACGAGCAAATAATCTTCTAACAGTTTTGGAATCCTGTACCTCTGTTTAATTATGTATGAACGCGTTTCTTTTATCTTGGCGCTTTCTTTCATTCCTTTTGGAGAGACAAGTTTTCATCTCTTTATCGTTCACATGAAATGGGTTTAAATTATCTGTTGAGGTTCTGCCATTAGTCTCGAGATCCAAGAGATAGATGCTCTTCCACCTACTGGACTCTGTCTGAGGATTGACCCCCGTATCCTCCACACCAGGCTTTAAAGAAACCCCCCAATTCCCCCGGAGGCGAAGCACTTTCCAGGAAGAAAATGGCTGCCCCAAAATTCTATTACTCAGATAAAAAAAAGAACCTTCCAAAAAACCTTCCATCCATTGTGTACCGCCAGGCTTTTTGTCTGGTTAAACCCGGAGGATTTAAAAGAAGCAGTATTAAGGGGAATAAAAGGAATAGAATCATATTCATAATCATAATCTGCGCAATCACCATGGCGTGAGCTCATTACCAGACCTTTCCTGTTTCCCTCTCGCTCTCTCCCCCCCCCCCCCCCTCTCTCGTTCTCTCCCTTGCCCCGATGACTATGCCGCCGCCACTGCCGTGGCCAAATGCTAATCTGCCCCGACATTGTTTGCTGCCGTGTAATCTTTGTAATGGCTTTTTAATTTGCCATGGAATAGAGCCTCTTTACAAGACCGAAAAAAAACCTCGGCTTTGCGCTGCCCTCCTCCCCTCCCTCCTCTTCCTCCCTCCTCTTCCTCCTTCCCTCGTCTTCCTCTTGTGGACGTGTCACACGTCCAACACTCCCGCCAGCGCTCGGCACCCCCTGCTCCCCCTCCGTGACCCCCCATCACT
Source organism: Pollachius pollachius (assembly GCF_949987615.1). Classification (NCBI taxonomy): domain Eukaryota; kingdom Metazoa; phylum Chordata; class Actinopteri; order Gadiformes; family Gadidae; genus Pollachius; species Pollachius pollachius. The sequence continues at coordinate 8,202,128 of NC_136950.1, read as the reverse complement.
CCCTCACTCCGAGGGTAAAGCGTTTTCGCCCGGTTTGTTGTTGGAAACCTTTCACCTATTCCCCCCCCACCCCCCCTCCCTACTCTCCCTACTCTCCCTACTCTCCCTCACCCCTGAGGGGAGTGCCAAATTGACTGGACTCCGGCGGCGGGGGGGGGTGTGTGCACCTTCGGACCACGCGCCGCACGCCACCCCGGTCCGAGCTGTCACCGGCGTTCCTGGCGCTCCGGGGTTATGGCGGGAAGAAGCCAACGACACTCCTTTGAATCGCAGCGGGCCTGAAGCCATTAGCTGTGGAATGGGCTGACAACCCAAAGAGAGGGGATGGAAAAGGAAAACGGCGGGTTGATTGATCCCGGGGTGGAGGTCTGAGAACGAGCACTCAGCTCTGATGAAGAGGAGGAGGAGGGGCGGGAGGAGGAGGAGGGGGGGGGGGGGGGGCGGGGGACGACAGCACAGGAACTCCTGAGGAGGGGAGAGGTATTGAGATGCAGAGAGGGAAAGCGGGGCTGTGTTGCTTTCTACTTGGCAGCCAATCCAGATTGGATGAGGTAACGAGTGTTATTAGAGGGTTTGAATGGAGCAAGGGGGGGAGGGAGGGAGGGAAGGAGAGAGAGAGAGAGAGAGAGAGAGAGAGAGAGAGAGAGAGAGAGAGAGAGAGAGAGAGAGAGAGAGAGAGAGAGAGAGAGAGAGAGAGAGAGAGAGAGAGAGAGAGAGAGAGAGAGAGAGAGAGAGAGAGAGAGAGAGAGAGAAGGTGTATTGTTGATCAACGAGAGAGAGAGAGGGGAGATAGTATATGGTTGGAGAGAGAGATAGCCTGGGAGGTATATTGATGGGAGAAAAAGAGAGAGAGAGAGAGGATTTATCGGTTATAGAAAGAGAGAGATAGGATTAGTAGCAGTGTCAGAGAGAGAATAGATTGGTCAGAGAGAGAGAGAGATGGATACAGAGTGATTTGATTATGTTTCATAAACAAGGTTTCATAACCTTGCTGCTGTAATTTGTGGGTTACGTTCAGCGAGATATTGCCGGTGTTTGTCTTTAAAGGTTTCAACCTAAAAGATAAGCCATCAACCTTTCTACAACAAACATTCTTTAATGATTAGTTTAATCGCTGCGAGTCCTATCTCACATTTGTTTTCCTGCTTTGGAATTATTGATGAAGATTATTGATTGTATTTTTATTTCTTTATTTCATTTTGAGTATGAAATGATCTTTAGGGCATCTGCCTCATCAGAAATGCATCCTGAGTTGATCTGACAATAACCACATTCGTACGAGTCCATCGCTAATGTGAAACTTAGAAAGTAAGTTTTTAAATATACCATTTAATATTGGTGTTTTTCAGTGCTACGCTACTCATGCTATTAGAGGCTACTCTGTGGCACCCCATGCTATGCTGCGCCACGAACTGCTTTGCATCAATATTGGATATAAATTATAAAAATCGCAATACACTCATAATTCAAACATTGCTATGGTACGCAATGCATAAGCAATAAAGACACGCTATTAAATCCACACCACTCATTGCTATGCTAGGCCACTCTGAGCCATGATGGGGGGGGGGGGGTTGGTTCTTACTGTGGGTGAAGCGCGGGGGGTTGTCGTTGACGTCCGTGAGGGTGACAGTGACGGAGGTGGTCCCAGAGAGACCCCCCATCTGGCCCACCATGTCCTTAGCCTGGATGACCAGCACATACTGGTCCCTGGTCTCCCGGTCCATGTTGGGCAGGGCGGTCCGGATGATGCCTGGGGAGGGGGAGTGATGGACAGGAGGGGAGGAGGTAGAGGGAGAGAGGAGAAGAGGGGAGGATGAGGAGGGAGGGAAAGACAAAAGAGGGAGAGGGAGAGACAGGAGAGATAGGGGATGTAGGAGACAGGGGGAGAAAACGATAGATGAGAGAGAGAGAGAGAGAGAGAGAGGGGTCAGGAGGCAGAGTGAGAGGGAAAAGAGGAATACAACATTACGTACTCGCATCTCATCCATGCATACATACAATGCATACATACAATGCGGTGAGGGCCGCCCTCCAGTTTGCTCTGAGATGTTTGCTCTCCTGTCACCCAGAATGGTCTCTGGAGTGAGAGGTTTGACTACAGAGAACATTGGTCTCGACGTCGGAGCGGGGCGCACGCAGCGAGCCGTGAGGTGACAGCCCAGCACACGGCTCTCACACCCCCCCGTCACCGTTGATCTGCTCCAGGGCGACGACAGAGTGGCAGCGTACCTCATGCACGCCGCGCCTCCCAGGGGAACGCCCTAGGGAACCAGGTTGGCGGCAAAGCACGCCCGCAGCAATAGCACTTCAGCGAAGTGAGGCAGGCCCAGGCTTGATAGAGGTTATTTACCTGGTGGGCGTTCTGGTGAGTTGGGTGCGGAAACCTTGTAGAATCTTCCGGAAAACCGATAGAAAGCTCAGTGGAAATGTTTTCTCAAGGCCAGGTGGGTAGGTGGCATGAAGAGACAAAAAATGATCTTGTCGAGATGTCACGGTTTCCTCAAAGATTCAACAAGCTTTCCTCCCCTGACTAAAACCAACCAGAATGGCCTCAAGGTGAACAGGGTCTATTAACTAAGGTGAATAAAGTGCCGGCGACTTAGAAACTCTTTCCCTGGGACAAAGGCGCTAATCTGATTAAACCGACGGAAAATGAATACAACAATTAACGTGACACGTTCAAATCAGTTGGAGGCAATCAGCGTTTGTGTTCAAAGTTAATGACTTTTCCCTTGCAACGCAGTTCACTTATTAGAATCCACTCTACACCGAGTGTTCCAGACCACGGAAGATTAAATATCTTAACAAAGCAGAGGCAACGCAACTCTGTATGCGATAATGTAATAGCTATAATCATTTCTGGGATCGTTTCAGATGCACTGGAATCTGTGATGGGATACGGTTCTAAATACATCATTTAGTGTATTATAAATATTCTGGCTGATGGGAACACAAAGATATGGGAGCGGTATAAAGTGGCTAGGGTGCGATACTCTCTCCCTGAAAGTTACTGGGTTCGATCCCCAAGGATCTGTAGACTAACCTGTAGTCCTCCTTGCCTCTCACCCCTTGCTGCTCCTTAATGACACGTATCTGAACTTGCTGTAAGTCACATTGGATAAAAGTGTCAGATGAATAGTAAAATAAAAAATGAACAGGGGAATTTTTCTTGTGACCGAAGAAAAACTGATTGTGTTGGCTCTGTCTCTCGAGGAAACCTTTCTGTAGACGTCTAACAAATGCTGTTGTTCTTGGCAGGAACATTGCTGTGACACATTAAGTGACAACCAATCAAATTGACAGGATGGAATATTAAAGCCTCCTAGTCTACTGCTGTGACATGAAAGGCTTTTTGGACGATGCAAGCACTCCAATTAAATTCCAATTTGATTGTTTGATTATTTTCAAATTTCATTCATCCTGATTATTTTATATTTTTATAGTTTATTTTCAGAATATATTTGATTAATAATAAATTCTAATTTGATTCAATACAGTGACGATACTATACCGATTAAATTCTGTTCAGCTAAGATTATTTTCCAATAAAATCCAATTCAGATTAATTTCGGTTCTTGTAGTTTCTATTCCAATTCGGTAAAAAAAAATTAATAATCAGATTTGAACAGAAGATTTCATTCAGATTAGATTAAATTCAGATCAGATTCTATTCAGATAAATGTCCTTTCAGATTAGATTCCATTACGATCAGATTCCAGTTTGACGAGGGGAATCTGGAATGTTGGAGGAGTCTGTGAAGATCTTAGAATCTCTTAGAACAGTCAGATGGTGTACTAGTGAATCCCCCCCCCGCCTTCCGCCCCCCTGTGTAAAAACACTCTCGCACTCCAGTAGACATTCTAGATAATTCCACAGTAGCTGTGATCAAAAACGTCTGGTCCACTTTGTAATTGTTGTGTCCAGCACAGTTTGGCCAGACGCACACATTTATCATACCTCAAAATGTAATAATTATATTTCTGATTTGCCCAGCTCTCTTTTATTCCCCCCAGACTCTCTGGTTGTTGAGTGTCTGTTTATATTGGATCTACCCTAACGAAAATGCGAAAAACAACTCGCAGGACGAAAGCCCTAAGCGAACATCCGTAGGAGATAAAGACTCGAGATGAGCTGCCCATGAAGGCGACTGCGGCGGAAAGGCGGCGAAGGCGAGTCTGCGATTCGGAGAACCGAGATCTAGCCGTTCAAGACCGGCCTCGCAAGATGGAGATGCTTCACCGTAAGCCAAGGAGGTCAAACTCTGTCTGTATATCTGATTAAATATACCGTCCGATATCTAATCAATACAATCAGCCTGTATACAAATTGTTAAAGAAAGGGAAAAAAGGAGCATAAGCGATAACAAAAAGGCCCCAGTGTTTCTGTATTGATAAACGCTCCACAACAACATTACATAATATATTAGCAAACAAACAGCTCGAGTGAACAAGGCCAAACTGACAACAACAAAAAACGGACAAATATGAAGCATAACATACAATGCGACCAGCAGCTTTGTTTCCCATCGTTCTTTAACCCAGATTATTTAGACGAGGAGATCTTTTATCATACGCCCTTATTGATGCTGACAGCAGACAATTACATTAAGTGTCTGAATCTCCTGCTCTCTCTCTTCCTTTATCAAGGCCGTCTGTGTACTTCTGGCCGAGGCACGCTATTGGCTGAAGCGATTCAGCTGCTCGGAGTGAGAAATAACACAGATCTGTCCCTCCGTTCTCTGTCTGAGGCCTCTGCCAACGATGCCACAATGGACCAAACCCTGGCCAATAAACACAAGTGTTTTGATGCAAATAAATACACTTTATCCAATAATCAGCTGTGTGGGCTGAGAGGAAGCATAAAGAAAGAGGAAGATGCTTCTGGCGTTGCAGGCTGAGAGTACATCCACTGCAGAGTTTGACTGCGGGCAGCACGGTGGAAGAGAGATCCAACAGACTGTTGATGTGTTGATCTTGCTCAGTCCAAGTTTGCACATGCACTCATAAATGATGCCCACATTCACATCAACACACACACACACCTGGCGTGTGTAATCAGGAGTGGTGATACATGGTGAGTACATTTTAATATTCATTTATTTAATTAAATAAATATTGAATGAGATAAAATAGATGAGTGAGATTTTCGTGGACATTTTTATAGTAAGGCTCTTCTAATCCTTTGAGTATGCTCTCATATTTTCTTTCCATGTGTTTCCCCAGTGGGAATGAATCCCTTTCCCGGCATAATGCCGAGCTCTCTAGAGCTACAGCGGTCAAAATATTGGTCATTCAATTTCTCATCCGCCAAATGTATTAGTATTCAGCGGCCCCTCCCACTGTGTCACCTCTCAGCCAATCCCAGTCCTCCACAATCTGCCACCTGCACCACCTGTGCTCCGTGTGGACTGACACGCGTCTCCAAGCCCCGCCTCCTCTCCTTTGAACCAGCATATGCCTTCTTTGTGTCAACCAGACACAAACACTGCAGCATCCCCCCCCAACCCCCACCCTTCCACCACCCAGTGTCGCCATGGGAACAAAAAGAGCCGGTCTGCACTTGAAAGAGATGACTTTGAGGGTTGGTGGGGGGAAAGACGCAGTACCGTATATGTGCGTATGTTCACGTGGTTGAGAAGAAATTATTGCTAGACCGAGCAGGGCTGTCCCGCAAAAAAATTAATACAAAGTTTGAAACCATCACAAGACACAAGGGAGAGGGGAAGTCGACTCTGCGGCGAGACCAGCGACGGTTGCCCGGGCCTCTGATAGGCGCCACGACGCGACTGATGTACTTATTTAATATCACCGGGGCTCAACCCTGAGAGATATGGAGGCTGCTCAACGATGCCATGAATCCTGATTCCAGCGTTGCCGCGACAACGACAACAACACGACAACAAAGAAGAGAACAGAAGTGCAGCTCACGCACACAAGCACGCACAAGCACACACACAATAATCCCCCCCCCCTCCCCCCACATACACACACACACAAACACGCGCACACGATCACACACACACAGTATCACACACACACACACACACACTATGGCACACACACACACAAACACACACACACGCACACACGCACACGCACACACACAATCACACACACGCACACACACAATCACACGCACACACCAGGGCCCGGCACAGCGGAGCACATACTCCGCTCATACAATGATTAAAACCCTTCTGTCTCCGCCGTGGCCCCTGAGCCGTTTTTTTGCGACGACATGGACGTGGTTGCCGTGACTCCCGGGGCCCCCCGCGGTGCGCCAGACGGGGGCCTCCAGACGTGTGGGCCTCCAGACGTGGGGGCCTCCAGACGCAGGCAGGAGGATTTATCTAAGCTGTCTCTACAACCACTGAGGGGCAGACAGGAGGTTGGGGCGGGGGGGGGGGGGGGGGGGGGGCCGGATCCTTGACATTTGTCACGTGAGGAGGAAATAAACCCACGGCGGCGTGAGGAGGGACCGGAGGAGACCCCGCCCCCCCGCCATCCGCCGGCCCCTTGGGCTTGTTGTGAGCGATTGAACGAGCGACGGTGCGGTGATGCAGACAGCAACGGAGGCTAAGAGCGTTGAGGTGTTGCTGTAGCAATGATATCTGACCGCGCTGCCTGCATGCCTGTGTGTGTGTGTGTGTGTGTGTGTGTGTGTGTGTGTGTGTGTGTGTAGGCGTGTGTGTGTGTGCGTGTGTGTGTGTGTGTGTGTGTGTGTGTGTGTGTGTAGGGCGGGGAGACATGGCAGCAGGCCCCCCATGACCTCTCTGATACGTGCCTCCCTGTCAAGTAATGGTGGCAAAACAAAACTTTCCCCTCCCTACCGCAAAGACAGAATTGATCCGGCCAGAGGAAGCCGAAGACCTGATTTAACCATGGGGGCTGCTGTGTGAGTCAGAGTCTTGCTGTTTGGTTGGTGCATTGGTGTAAATAAATCATTAGCATGTTAGCTCTAGAGATAGCATGTTGTAGCTTCACAACACGTGATGAGAGGGGGGTGCTATGTCTCATGGCAGAGAGTAATGATCCTCCTGAGATGCCACGCTCCAGGGAGTGTGTGTGTGTGTGTGTGTGTGTGTGTGTGTGTATGTGTCTCCGTACCTGTTTGTGTGTGAAAACGTGTGTGTGGGTGTGTTTGTGTGTGTATGTGCATGTGTGCATGCTTGTGAATGCCTGTGTGTGCATAGGGGTATGAATGAATTTGTGTGTCTTAGCTTGTGTGTGTTTGTGTGAATGCATGTACATGCTTGTGTGTGTGTGTGTATGTGTGTGTGTGTGTGTGTGTAAGTGCATGTCTGTGCTTGTCTGTGAGATTGCATGTCTGTGTGTGTGTGTGTGTGTGTGTGAGCTGTGCTTGTGCGCATGTGTGAGGGTGCATGTCTGTGCTTGCGTTTGTGTGTGTGTGTGTGTGTGTGTGTGTGTGTGTGAGTGCATGCCTGTGCCTATGTGTGAGTGAATGTATGTGTGTGCTTGTGCGTATGTGACTGTGTGTACTTGTGTGTGTGACTGCATGTCTGTGTTTGTGTGTGTTTTTGTGTCTGCATGTACACTTGTATGCCCAAGAGTGTTTACATCTGCACGTAGTTGCCCGTTGTTGTTTCTCAATTAGCAAGACAAAAGATAGAGGCGCCCGGTCAAGATTACCTGTCTCCACTGCGGTGGTGGGGAGAGGGGGGGGGGGGGGGGAAGGGGGGGGGGGCTGCTTATTTATGACTGCCTCACGGCTCTAATGTTCCTGCGATCCAATGCTCGTAACGCCGACACGGCCGGGAGCGGGCGAGCAAAGAGAAGGCGACGGAGGCACGGCGATGGAGGCGCAGCGCTGGTAGCGGCGGAGAGACAACGCCATCCCGGGCCGGTGAAGTCAGAGGAATGATAAGGATCACACAGGGATCTTTATCCTCCAGCCGACAACAGCGATCAGCTCTGGCCGCTGACGGAGGCAATCTGTACACGTCGGCCATTGATTTGGTTTAAGGAGAAGGAGAGCGAGAGCGAGAGCGAGAGAGAGCAGGAGATAGAGAGAGCAGGAGAGAGAGGGTGAGAGAGGGTGAGAGAAGGAGAAAGGTAGAACGAAAGTAGAGAAAGAGAGAGATGGCTAGAGAGACAGAGAGAGATAGAGACAGGTGGAGAGGGAAACAGGAGACGCTACACAATAAACAAGGATTAAAGTTGACCTTTTGCTTTTTATTTGAACGTTTCATAACTTTAATTGTTTTTTCCACTCTTGATGACAGAGGAGAGGGAGGAGAGAGAGGGAGATAGAGAGGTGGGGAGACTGAGAGAGACAGACAGAGAGAGGTAGAGCGGGAGTGTGAGACCGATATAGAGAAATCGAGAGAGAGAGGGAGATAATAGCGCGATAGAGAGAGAAACGAAAGGGAAGGACAGAGATGCACTGTAAGTGTGAGAGAAAGACCGGGCGAGTGAGAAAGAGACACAGAGAGAGGAGTGTGACAGACCGATATAAAGAGAGGGAGTGAGAAATGGAAACTTTTTGATTGGATTGTGAAACAAGCGACCAACACGCTAGCTATCTGTGTGCTAGCCCGCTTGCTGAAGGTGGTCTATGAGTATTAGAGTACGAGGATAATATATATATTTTTATTTTTATGTCAACACAGCCAGTATGGACAGAGAAAACATCTGCCACGGGGTAACTAACATTGATGAGTTTTGAATGTCAAACGACTAATAAAGGAAAACGTATTTGTTTGAACAGGTGGGCGGTATGGCTGTGAGAACGAGCTCAACAAGGTGAAAGACTCCATTCTGCTCTCATGGCTTCTCCAAGCACAGCCACTAATACCCCTTTCCTCCTGCGTTATGGTTCACATTTACACGGGCAGGGAAAGCTGTTGGAGGCTTTAGGGCTTTGCCCAAGGGCACCTTGAACATTCAATTTAGGATTAGGAGAGGGAAAGAGGGGAGAGACGGATAGGGGCCGGTGCTGGGTCACTCTAACCCCACTATCTTGTACGGAGATGGTCAGTCTGCTTCACTGAGCTGGGGTGGAGACAGCCTGTTGGGTACTTCACTCCCAGCGGTGGGTCCAGAGGAACCACACTAGGGCCTGGCTCTCGCTTAAAGCGCTCTCCCAGTGGGTGGAACACCGTGCGATGGTTAACACCCCCCTGCAGGCTTTCTAGCCGCTGCCCGTGGGAGTTCACACCGTCGCGGATGGGAGCGGTGAAGACCAAGACTCCATCTCTCTGGTCAGGCGAGTCCACCAACGCTCCTAGTCAGATAATAAGGATGAACGCCTGGCTAACTTTTGTCCCATTTCCTTTTTAACATTACTAACACAAGCTGTCCCATGATCCTTTGCGTCGCCCGGTGGCGTCCCCGATACAAAGCCAATGAGGCATGTTGCCTGGTGGTACGAAATGTGTGGCATTGTGTCCGATTGGGTGCGCTCTATTACGGGACCAGAGTGTCCCCCACCTAATTAGCACCATGCTACCTCCGCTCTGTAGCACTGTGTTAGACAGGGAGGTCGGAAAATAGTGGGTGAGCTGAGCCACTCTGTCAAAGTTACTGCTAACACAGTAGCCACTGCACAGAACATGGAGCTAATTAGTTTCAACCGCAAAAGCCCAAAAAAAGGAGATCTGTCATTCTCTCTTCATGGTTTGGTGCCAAGGGATTTGTTAAATGTGAAAAAAGAATTTTGTTTTTTGTTTCCTATTTCCTGTGTCATTTTATTTCTTGTTTTGTACTTTTTTTTGCCTTAAATCTTGGTCATATATATATATGAAAGCTTACTTAATGTTTATTAAAGTTAGACAGACAACTGTCCCTAGTCAAGCTGTTTGGATCAAATCTCTCACATCAAAAAGGCTTGTCACATCTGAGGGTCTTAAACAGCGATGACAGAACAGACAAGAAGGAAACAATGTTTAACCATAAAATAAAATAAATGAAAAACCAACCCAACCCCGCTGTTCCCCACGCAAGATTGATTGAAGACGTTTGACAAAAGCACCCGAGAAAAAAGAATTTGTTTCTTGTTACTTTTCCACACACTCAATACCCTCTCCATGTAGATGAGCGAGCACAGCCCAGTGCGTGTGCGAGCAGACGATGATTAGTGACACACACGCGCCCACACAGGCCTCTTGAACAATCATGGAGCATTAGCCCCTTCATAAAGATCAATCACGCAAATTAAACACTGCACTTAGCTAATTAAATATAGTTTGATACTGTAAAAGTACATGCCGCCGCATTCACACGTTCCCAAACACTCTTTAATAGCAGGAGCGTCCAAGTATAATGGGCCGTTATTGGGCAGACATGCTGGTTAAACATCACTTAGGCAAATGCCTGTTTCCGTGGCGATTGGTATGGGTGTCACGTCCCATCTTGTGTGAGAGTGGCTGATGGCGCTGAAGCAATCCCTCGCTCCCGTTGTTTGAGAACCGCCGTGTGCAACTGATTCGTCGAGTGTCCAAAATGTTGAATAAAGTGTTGATGTTTCCGGAATAATCCAACACCATGGTGATACAGGTTGGACTATAGGATGTAGTGTGCCTGCACTTTTTTCTACTGAGACTACCATCATTTGAAGGACTTTCTAAGCTAGGTTGTGGTTCCCCCCCCCCGCGACACACACAAACACACACTCACAGATACACACACAGTTAGACACACAGATACACGGCAACATAGAATAGAATAATGATAATTACTAGGAGTGCTAGCAGTCAGGAATGGTATTCTCAGCCCACACGTGCCCCCGAACCACAGCGCCCGCCCTTTCCCCGTAGTTCACAGAGTCACGGCACTCAGGGGCGATGACAAAGGTGTCTCCAAGCTAGTCAGAGTCACTAGTCAAGAGCAAATGCCGTAAATAGGCGAGTTTGAGCATTAGCGCTTACGTATTCAAATTGACAGTGTGACGCAATTTTAAGAGCTAACAACACAAATATTTGCACACATTTACATTTACATTTTGACAACCGTACAAGTTGGACATTTTTATTCAATCAAAACTTTTCCATAAGATCAGGCATTTAGATAGGCCATGTTTACCAAATTCTGTGTAATTCTTTCAGTGCTAAAAATGTCTTCTTCCAATACTTTCCCTTTGCAGAAAAAAATATCTAGATTGACATGATAGGTCAAAGAGGCAGAAATGTTCAGCATGGGAAATACGACCTATATACCGAGTTCCACGCAATTTCGGCCATCACACTCGGCGGGGCTGAGTGTTTTACTTGGACCCAAAAAATAACAGCCCCTGTGTGTTAAGTGGTACAAAACTTTTAGAGAAGATGCTTACCAGAAATACAAATGCGACCCTAAAGGCGTTACTGATCATCAATAATAATAAGAATCCCTGGAAATACAATAACTAAAAATCTATGTATGTATATATAATATAAATAAAACAATACTCTGAGAATACCTACTATATCACTGCTTTGGATGAAAGCATCTGTTGAATTACTAAACAGTGATCATTGGTATCCAGGAATCAAACTAGCAACTCTAATCTCTACGTTTCCATTTTGAAAGTTTCATCATAAGTACTACAGTATTACAGAGAGGGTTGCTGTCTTGCCAAGAATGTTGACATCACTCATAACACAGGAACAACAACATTACACAACACCGCAGGCAGTGGAGAAACCAAGCACTTTCTATTCACTTGGAGACAAAAAGCTATGGTATTCTGTATTTAGAAGTAGCTGTTGCTTTATTTGTAGCTCTTCACATAGGCCGACATCCGTTGTCAAAGTTGAACAATCCTGCCTTATAAAAGTTGAATAAAAGTATAAGCAACTAACCCGGGCTAATTGCGTCAAGCAGGGAAACAGACATTTGAAGTGAAGTGATCTGAGGGTTTGCTATTAGCATGTCGCTTATTGCCCAGAAATGTTTTCCCTCTGAAGTTGCAAGGAAATTTTCTTCGCAAATCAAAGCATTTTAAAGACCTCAAACGGGTCCTCAAATTGGTCCCTTCAGAACTGTCAGGCCTACTGGGTATTGCTGAACAACCGCTGAAGAGTTTGTAAAAGTCGTAAAAAACCTTGAAAAAAATAAATTTTAATGTTCATCAGACAAATTTCAGTTGGTGGTTGAAACTGTTATTATGGTTTCTTGTAAATTTTGTAACTCTTTCACTTCAAACAACAATGTGTGTGCCCCTGTTTGTTTCATGCTAATAAGCCTTTTTTATATCTTAAGCTATGAGTGCCAATAATGTTTTGGCATATCATTTTGAACAAAACAACAATCTCGAAAACAACTGGATGTTTCCCAGCGTCATGCGTGAGTGTTATGTTCCTTCATGCACTCCCAACTCTGCTAGCGGCGCTGAGGCTAACGGTGTAGCCGTATTAAACGTGTCCACACTACCTCGACTACCGGTCCGCTTTGCTGATCAATATTAATGCTGACCTTATCATTCACTGAGGTGCTTTTTAAAAGTACACCGGGCAGCTCCGCTCACCAGCCTGTTTGCTGAGAGTATAAGACAGTTAGCGCCTTGAGTAAAAAGCAAACAAAAGGAAATGAAAAAATAAAACATTATTTTTTCTTTTCTCACCCTCAACGAATTGAGTCGCCATGAATAGCAACACGGCTGTCAGGGCCTGTGTGTGTTTCCGTTGGTGTGGTGGCTAGGCTAATATGGCTGGATACTTTGTATTTGTGTGTGTGTGTGTGTGTGTGTGTGTGTGTGTGCGTGTGTGTGTGTGTGATGGTTTGGGTTTGTCTGTGTGTGTGTGTGTCTGTGTGTGTGTGTGTGTGGGTGAGTGTGTTTTCTGCGATGTTCTTCGCCTTCGCATGAGTGCGGAGAATCCCAGCAGGCCTCTGGAACCTAATGATCCGAACTCCAAAGGCGAGGAGGCGGGGAACATACACAAACTACGCAGACGTACACAAACCGCCTACCGAGCGACTCCCCACGCCGCCGCACACTCCACCAGTCAACACACCCACCTTCGCACACTTTCACCCTCACACCCCGCACCTTTTTGATTGATAGGCTAGCCTCCCTCCCCTTTCTCCATGACTCTCTGCTGGAGGTAATTCCACCAGCTGCTTTTGCCTCGGCATCCACAAAGTAACAAAAGACAATATTTGATTTGAGTTTGGAGGGGCGGAGGGGAGGGGAAGGCGGTCAGGGTGCTCGCGGCGGCGGAGTGTTTGCGGTAGCGGTGGTGCGGACCCGGCCCGGTAATTTGCAGCGAGCGGTACAAACAGAGATAGGATGGTGTTTACATGGAGAGAGTGGTGGCACCGGGGTCAGCCGGCACTCTGCATGATGGGAATAACAACGAGGTCCCGGAGCGATCGCGGCCTTCCTGCCATGCACGCTCCAGGCAACACAGGCAGCGGCGGCACAACGCAGAATGTGGACAAAATGTTAAACTGGGAACGTCGTGTCAAGAGATGCTGTGGATAAGAATATCATTTTACTACTTGTGTTTTTTTCCCTTGGAAAGTGCCTGAGAAAATGGCACCAGCCCGGCTGTTGGCACGGATTTACAATGCACTCGACGTTGCCTGATTGTGTTAGATATTGTCGTTTAATTTCCTGAGCTAAGTAGGTTTTTTTTTAGCTTTTGAGAGTTTTTATAGAATGTATTTTTTGCTCTTTTATATGCTCTTTATTTTCATAATTATAATTCTGAATGTGATAGTAAGAACTCAGTTACATGCCATGAAGGAGCAGGTGTTGGAATTTTTTTCTCAAGGCTTTTTGGGGTCAAACCCAGTAAATTGACCCCCAATATAGGCTCTTTAGAGTCCATATCAAATCCGAAAGTTTAATTACCAAACACAAATTCAAGGACATTTTAAGTCCAGGGATAGTTTCACTCCCCTGAGAGCCTCATTAATTCCTGACCCAGCTAACGACCAATTTCCTTCTCTAAATTATTGTACAAAATATGGTTTGATGTGTTTTTATTCTCTTCAGCTAGTTTTCAGTAACTGTTTATGAACATAAAATGCTTTGCATTGCAATCCAATCCAACACAATCAATATAAATTGAATCTAATTGAATAATACCTCATATGATATAACCCTATCTAATATAATACAATCTAAGATATTTGCATGCAATTAATATAACATAACCTAACCCTAATCCCCCCAACCCATTCTAATGCAAACTAATGTAATGTAATCTAATGTCACCTATTACAATCTAATCTTATCAATAGGGAGGTAGAGGTTGAAGATAGAGGATCTGGCCGTGGGTCTCTCAGCTATAGACGTACCAAGGTCCAAGTGGCAGTGTGAAGGATTCTGGGATGGTTTTCAGCAGATATGAAGGAAACTTGCCATGCTTGTAGCAGACATGGAGGAACAAGGCTACGGAGACATGGATGATTGACGGCCCAGTCCCTAGCATTAACCTACCGGTCCGGGGCTCCACGGAGAAGTAGGGCTGGCCATGGATGATGCTGTAGATGACCCGAGCGCTGTTCCCGTACGTCGGGTCGTCAGCGTCCGTCGCCGCCACCTGCACCACCATGGTCCCTGCGCACAGAGGAATGAGAGGAAACAAAAAAACCTTTCAGCAGTTTCCACGACAACGAGCTCCAAGTCAAACTGAGCTAATTATGGAAATAGTAACTATATCAGTGTCAATGTATGACCAACTGCGGGAGAACTGAGGAAGAAAGGGAAATAATTATACGGTGAATGAAAGGGGAAGGAAAATGGTGGCTTGGAAGTGGCCTAATGCAAAACCAGTGTTACTTTCTTTTTTAATCCAAGTACTCATTTTCTTTTCCGGTCTTTGTTTGTCAGTCTTGGGGTGTTGGCTTCCTCTCTGTTTTGTATTTGTTTGAAATTTCATGAAACCATTCACGGGTTTGGAAGTGGTATTTCTCCCCAGAGTGGATTGAAATCGTTCGAAGCGCCAAATCTGGCGTTGTCATGCGGCTTTTCTGGCACGCTAAAGATCCTGACACCCCTCAGAAAACACAGAGTTGTCGACATCATTTGGGAGGGACGGTGTGGCGAGATTAAAACGGTACTCTGTGCCCTTCCTGGAATCATTTTATTTTCATAGTCTTTTTCGGATTCCCCTGAAACTCCAATCTGGTGTTGGTAATTCAGCAGCGGGATAAGTCTTGGCTCGTAGCTCGGCACGCTAAAGAGAGAACCGGCACAAAGGCATTATATTCTGTTCAGTTCATTAATGTCCCTCCACTAGCTCTATCCCCTCTATCCCTGAATTCATTTTGGTTTTTACAGATATCTAGAGAGAAGCTCTTGCCAATCGAGGCGTTCCCAGTTCGACCACATAATCCCAGGGAAGCTTTATTTTATGTATTGAACTCTTTGTTGGCGGTATAAAGTTTGCTTTTGGTTCCCCGGCTAAGGACAGTATCCTTCAATTTCAACAAACATTCAGGGCTTTCCGGACTACCACCAAGTCTCTGGGAGTGTTGGCAAGCAAGAGAAAACAAGCCAGACTTTTGTTTTTACAACATCTATACCCGGTTATGTTCGTTCCACAGAGTCGCACATATACGCTTCACAAAAAATAACTCCACCTTCAAGTAGCTAACTCTGAAGCCAACATTTGTGTCTTTTGTGATGTTGTTGATGTAAACATACTCTTCCGTTGGCACAACTATACCCTTGTTTATCTGACATTTAGCTACGACGAACTGTCGTAGCTAAATTAAGAACTGTTAAGGACTTGCTGTTCAACTTCTATAGCTACAGAGATCCAGGCTGGTGGAATCTGTTATGCTCGCTGTACCCACTGTTGTTTGGAAGGTAACCTATTGTTTTAAAACCACAACCCTTGTTTGGAGTTGCTTATTTCTGACATGAATCATTGATTTATGAGCTAGTACCACTAATACTCTTGGCTTCTCATCGCTACAGCTACGCAGCTTCACGTTATCGCTAATCAATTCTTTTGTGCTGTACAACTTGGGAAAACACATTATAAACACAGTTTTCCCACCGCAGCCATATGCTTGCGTGCTTTCCCTGACCTACACTGTTGAGTAAAGAGCAGTAGAGTACCAACTCTGGGCTTGGGATTCCAACAGCGATAGACATCTGGAGGCATTCCTCAGTGGGTATACGTTGAGTGTTTCAAGAATCGATCACACTGCTTTGATCACTCCTTGCATGCCTCAATGTTGTTTACTGAATGAATGCACGGAAATGTGCGCAACAATGATGACCCTCTTAGGAAGCTTACGCCAATATATATCAAAACAACTCCAGCATGAGTTCAGCTATTATCGTATGGTATTGAACGGAGACATCAGGTGAGTTACAGATTAGAAGCGACCAGATTGCGTTGATGTGTGTGAGTCTCTGGTGTTGGATTTGGACGGTGGATCAATGTGCTGGGTCCTGTGGTCAACCTAGCTGCTGTTGCTGCCAGGTCTGGCTAATCTCCCTGACTCACAACAATACCTGGCGGGTCATTACTGCTCGCTCTCCATCTCACTGGTGCTTTCATCCGCGCTGTGGCATACCGCGCCGCACCTGAACAGCCCTTCACTCTTTCTCTTTCTTTCTTTTGCCGTTGCCCTCTCCAGTTATATTACTGTAGCTCTCCTGTTCTCACTCCCTCTCTCTTGCCGTCTCAAACTCCAAACACTCATGTTCTTTCTCTCTCTCTCTCCCTCTTTCTCTCCCTACGTGCGTTCTTTCTCCCCCTTTTCTACCCTCTTTCTCTCTCACTTCATTGCTCATTTTCAACACTTCTCTTTTCTCTCTCTCTCTCTCTCTCTCTCTCTCTGTCTCTGTCTCTCTTTCCACCTACAGTGGAA
This sequence comes from Pollachius pollachius, assembly GCF_949987615.1. NCBI lineage: Eukaryota > Metazoa > Chordata > Actinopteri > Gadiformes > Gadidae > Pollachius > Pollachius pollachius. The sequence goes on along the minus strand of NC_136950.1, from coordinate 8,185,353 downwards.
TCATACATCGGAGAGAGAGGAAATCTCAAGGGCTCCTGTTTATCATAGGCATGTTTCAGTTCCATGTCTTTAAGGCTCAGTAGGGGTTAGGGCATCTTGCTCAAGGATGGTAGACAGGTAGACATTCAGGGTTTTTAACCCGGCACCTTTCAGCTTGGACTCCATTATAACCACCAGGCTTTCCCCGCTAAAGATTTACTGGTAATGGCTGCTGGGGTTCACAAGGATGCCTCATAAACATCTCCCCCTCCCCCCCCCCCCCTAACCACCCTCTCCGGATAATAACACCTTGTTTACAGTGCTGTAACACACAGCAGAGCGACTTTGCTGCTGATTTGACTGAACTCGACCACTGCATCCCAAGACACAGAAACTGCAGCGACAGGGAAAGGCCATCTGCGATGTTCAAATGGCCTTTTGCTTCCAGTATGGCGTCCATACACATATCCATAAGCAGCCATGCAATATCGATGTTCTCACGGATCATCCAAAAACAACAGAAGTTGTTTTGGCGATTGATTAATGGACGGCATAAATATCCGCAGAAGTTGAGTTCCTGATTTAAAAAGTTTAATTTTTAGTTTGGCATTCTTTAAATCACGTTGTGTAATGTTTTTTGCTTGTATCTCCCTCAAAGGTCTCTCTGCGATTCTGACGTTTTATGGCTATTTTAAACTGATTGTATTCCTTCTCGTCCTTGTTATGTTGTTTCCCGTTTTTAAGCACGTTGTTTTGCAACTTTTATGCAAAAAGATGCCATACACAGAGCAAAAGATTGATTGCTGAGCGCCTACGGAGCGTTGCCATAAAGCCAGCTTCCAGGGTCGTCGCAGTCGTCGCCGGCGACAACCGCTGACGTATCCATCGCCAACGTTTCCCTTCCAGGAAGCGACGGTACGTCAGCCGCAGCGCATGCCGCCGACGCCAAAGCCGCCACCAGGCCCCGACAGCAAAACACTCTCGGCGAGACGTTGATGAAGTGACCTTGAGATATAAAAGCATTGTTTCTCCCCCCGCGATGTGCCTTCTGGAGCCGAACGCCGGGGCTGATGAACGGTCGCTTTATGCTGGGATATTTCACTTTAATAGCCGGCAGCTATATCTGTGAGCCCAGAGCCTGTACTGTAGCGGTTATAAAGGAAATGGCCCCGGTGATATTTTACTTTGAGGCAAACAGCGTAATAAAAACCTACTGCTGGCGTTTCGACGCGCGGGACGTGTTGAACGGCAAGGTTTTACTGGGATAAGTGATGTCGGCAATCGCAGATTAGAAGCTCTCTGTCCTGCTCGTAAAACGACAGAAGAGAGGAGAAAGACAAATGGAGGGAATTTATAGGGCGCTTTACTAAACACAACTAACAGGCGGGAAAACTCTCTCACTCTTCCTTTCGCTTTCTCTCTCTCCCTCCCTCTCTCTCTCCTCTTCCCCCCCCCCCCCCCCCTCTCTCTCTCTCTTTCTCTTTTGTGTCTCGTTATATTACGGAACATTACGTTAATTTAGCAGGCGCTTTTGTCGAAAGCGACTTGCAATAGGTGTATTCAGCGAAGAAGATATAAGGCCAAAAGGTGCAAGAATCAGTACAGTACAAAAAAATGTATTGGCTTATTGTCTCCCAAAAGCAAAAAGTCTCATCCATTCATACACATTGAGACGTTCAGAAATGTTCACCAGTTCACACACATTCAACCATACCCACTCACCAATAACCACATGCATTTTAAAACCCATTCACACACAGATTTGCAGCTTCACACCCATTGACACATTCCTTGTAACCAATAACAACATTCTTACGCACATTCACCCATTCAACATCTTTTCACATTTGTTACATTTACACATTCACCAAACATTAATCTATTAAGTGCAAACTCTCTCTCTCTCACGCACACACACACACGGATACACATGCATTCGCAAGGTCAAGAAACATACATCCATTCACACACAAACTCAAACACACACTCACACACACGTACATTCACAAATTCACCCATCCACACATGTTTTCCTATCCAACACTGTGTCCCAAGCCATGCAAGTCCAGAGGTGGTCTGCGTCTGGGAGTCCTCTGGGAGACAGCGCCACATAAAATAATACCCAGGTGGAGCCAGGGTGTCCACCCCCCCAGCCATCCCCAGGGGAGAAGGCCCTCGTGGGGCCGCGGGAGCCTACAGCAGGCCCGCTCCGGTAGATCACCAGATGTTAGTCATGACAGCTGGCATTACAGGCTCCCCATAACATCAAGGTCACCCGCATGACGGGGCGATGAAGGAGAGTTCGCCCGCCACTCTAAATCTCTATTATGGGATGGTATTTAAAATCACTTTACACAAGCTTCACCTGATTGGCCGGTAGGTTATCGTTCAGCTTTGACTTGATGGGGCTTTCGACAACGATTTATTTTGTTTTTTAAGGTGATCTCTTCTCTACTCTTTCCTCTCCTCTCTTCCTCTCTCCTTTTTCTCTGTTTTTCTCTCCTCCCCTCCCCACTCCTCTTCCCTCCTTTTCTCTCCTCCTCTTCTCTCCCCTCCTCCCCTAACCTGTCCTCTCCTCTTCCTCTCCTCTGCTCTTCCTCTCCTCTATGCTTCCCCTTCTCTCTCCCCTTCTCTGTACTCTCGAGACAATTCTCCGCTTGGCCTTAGCCTTATAGTCTCCACATGGCAGAGGATGTCTGTTATTATTAACGCCTGCTGATAAAAAACATTGAGAGGGGGGTGTGTAAGTCATGTGAGCTTTCCTGATGAATGGAACGACGTGATTGGTTCTGCTCGATGAGCCTGTCATCTGCTACTCACTTTGCCCTGTCAGCCCAACTTCCATTTTTGTCTGTCTTCATTTCCTTGATGGATCAAAATGTCCACCTTTTTTAGTATCTATTACCGGGGGATGGGGACAAAACGGCGTTTCCCCATCAATTCCGCGGCTTGGCTGAGCAACTGTCACCTGGCAGTAATGGAAACAAATATGGCAGCGGTGGTTTGAGTGGGAGTGGCACTATGTGAGTTAGGGAGTTAAGAGTTTTAAACCCACAATCAATATTAATTTATTATTTTCAATAATTTACTAGTACAGCAGGGTGTAGGTGTGCACGTGGTTTAGGACGAGGGACTGATCGCCGAATCGCCGGCTTTATTGTTTGTAAAATCGAAAAATACAGAAGTTGTTTACCTGTCTGTGCATTATCATAATAACTACAAGTTCAAATTCCAACATTTAAGATTGATCACTTTCCACATTGAATGACATTTTTTAATTGTGTTCATGATAGCAGACGTTATATCCAACATAAACATTGTTATATACAGTGATTCATACCATTATAGTTAATGATCCTGTCTGTCCAAGCGTAAAACGTAAATTCCCACCGCGAAAAGACAGATTATAATGAGGATTAATTTGCTAAGGATGGCGTTTTTGTTGTGGTATTGTTATATAAAGAAAGCGAAAAAAATTGAAATCAGCCGTTTGAGCACGCTAACGTTGCACCGCCGTGATGACTGCCCACCGTGATTAAGGTGATTATATTTGTTCACAGCCACACCTGCTTCCCTCCTTCGCGGTTAGGCACGGATTATTGCTTTCAGTCTGATTTAGACATGTTTGTTACCACAAAGCCTAAAATAACGCTTTTCACCTCAACACGCCAAGTTTCACATAGTTTAACACCTTCTTCTCCCTCTTCCGTTACTTTTTATCATTCGTTTATTTTCCGGTCATTTTTCATCATCGTGGAAAACATGAATTGATAATCTGGGATCAACTGTCTTGTTAGCCTTCTCCGCTTGTCCTTTGAATAACCCTTCCCGATATATCATTCCTGGAACATACCATTCGCTCCATCGTCTTTTTGAGGTGGGGGGGGTCATGAATTAGACAGGAACAATGACAGCTGGATAAAGAAGAGGGGGGCCCGTAAATCCAACCGGTGGTGGCCTTGGGTTTGACATTACATTCCCTGAGCTTGTAATGAGGAGCCCGGTCAGCCTTTACCGGGCCCTTGGCTCCGGACGAGCGAGGACTGCTCTCAGCCAAGTCTCTCTCTCTCTCTCTCTCTCTCAAACTCTCTCTCTCTCTCTCTCTCTCTCTCTCTCTCGCTCTTCCTCTCTCTCTTTCTCTCTCTCTCTCTTCCTCTCTCTCTCTCTCTCTCTCTCTCTCTCTCTCTCTCTCTCTCTCGCTCTTCCTCTTCCTCTCTCTCTCTCTCTCTCTCTCTTCCTCTCTCTCTCTCTCTCTCTCTCTCTCTCTCTCTCTCTCTCTCTCTCTCTCTCGCTCTTCCTCTTCCTCTCTCTCTCTCTCTCTCTCTCTCTCTCTCTCTCTCTCTTCCACTCTCTCTCTCTCTCTCTCTCTCTCTCTCTGTTGTCCAGCATCAGACGTCACCCCCGCGACCTCCCGGCTCCCTCTCCTATCTTTTATCTGCCCCCCCCAACGCCCCACCCAACTCTCTCCCGCTACGTGTGAATGGCCGAGCACCACCTCTAATTACTTTAATTAATTAAATTCACGATTTCCTCTAAATTGAAGCCATTTATCAGAGGTGGGGAGTAATGATTTAAAGACGTCTATAAAGGAGTCGTAGAGGACGAGGAGGGGAGAGAGAGAGAGAGACGACGTGGCCCTCCCTCCCTCTCCGTCTCCCTCCCCCTTCCACCACCACGGGTCATATAATTGGGTGGAGCGGGTATTTACGGGGAGAGATTGGACGGCTCACACGTTGTGGTGGATGAAGACCTTCCACCCAGGGTGCTGGGTCTGTAAATAAAGCTGACCGAGGTCACCCTGTTTCTGGGCTCGCACCGCGCCACGCTCCCCCCGCTGGCTGGGGGGGGGGGTGGACAGAATAGGACTTATCTCCGCTTTAACACACAACACCGCGGGGCCCTTATGCCGCTAATCCTCTGGTTCCTTAAGCCACTAGCCTGAGCCCCGTGAACACCTCCCACCTCCTCCAGCACCACTGCCACTACGGCTTTATTATCCACACGTCCGCCTCCCTTCCCCAGCCTCCACCCCCACCGGCTCCTCCCTCCTCACCGTGTCCAGCTCTATTGTGGCCGGGCGCCCCCACGATCATCATCTCCTCCGCCTCCATTTGCAACACCAACTCCATCCACCTCTACATCCTTCATGCCCATGTCAAAGACCTCCATTCCCACCACCCACCCCTAACATCCTCTCCTCCACTATTGCCACCACCTCCTGCTCCGTCCCTTCCACCACTTCCACCCACACCCCCTCCATCCCTCCTCACCACAACCCCCACCATCCCTGCCCCCTTCCCCCCACCACCTCCCTCTCCACATCCACCACCACCGCCAGACCAAATACCACCCCTACCATCCACCACCTCCAACTCCACATCTGTCACCTTCTTCAGCCTCCACCACCTCCTCCACCGAGTCCCACTCCTTTCACCTCCACCACCACCTCAATCCCCACCACCACCACCTCCGCCCGTCGCACTCTCCGCCACCACCTCCACCTCCATATCCATCACCTTCTTCAGCGTCCACCAGCTGCTCATCCGAGCCCCATACATCCTGCAGGCTCATGCGTGTCATAAACCCCCTGGAGACCCCAGTGACAGAGAGGGCCGAGATTGTGCTCAGTCCAGACCGCGCCCTCGCCCCTGGGAGCCAGCCCACGCCTCCGTCATCCGGCCGGCGTGCTTCAAGGGGAGATATGGATGTTGCTTGTTGAGGTGGAAGTGGGACGGAATCGACATAAAGCAGAGTTTTCTCTCATTAGCATCTTCATCAGAGAGGCTTCTGCGTTGCCCCCTCGGTTCCTCCCAGCGTCAGTGCAGACGGTTGAGCGGTTCTGCGCCGGAGATCCAGCAGTGCATCGCTCATCCAGACGACAGAGATGACAGATGAGCTTTATTACACCAACAGCTCGTTTCCCCTTCTTCTGGTACAAGCGCGCTGCTCTGGTTGAATCATCACCGGGAGTCTAAGTCGGGGGCGGGCTGTATCGTCCCGACCAATGATAGAGTATACATTGATGTCTCAACCCAGATGGATCGACAAAGTAGCCAATCACATGGTGGATTGCTTCGGTGTTTCGCCCCGTTCTGGTTGTCTTTTAAATGGGTCATATGTTACTTTGAGTGGCAGTTCTTTTATCTGGTTCACCATTTAGCCGAATTGGCAGAGCAGTGTGTGAACGGCTGACCGGTTGCATGGATGGATGCGATGAGGAGGAAGAGGCAAGACTGGCCGAACGATGGATGAAGTTGAAAGAAACAAAGCAGTGTAAGAAGATTAAAAAAAACAAGGGCAGAGCATGTCAAGGATGCAACGGCACGAGGATAAAAGCAGAGCCAACAGGCAGAGCTGTGAGGCTTGATGGACAGAAAGAGAGAGAGCGAGAGAGAGAGAGAGAGAGAGAGAGAGAGAGAGGCAGAGAGGGTGAGAGAGAGGCAGAGAGGGTGAGTGAGGGTGAGGGAGAGAAGGAAATAGGCCGAGAGAGAGAGTGAGAGAGAAAGAGAGGAAGTGAAATTGAAAGAGAAAGAGAAAAGGGAGAGAAGGAGCGCAAAAGAGAGAGAGAGGGATGAGCGTGACGACCCCCCACCCAGAGTCGTCCTCCAACCTACCCAGCGGGGACATCTCGGGCACGCCGGCCATGTAGGGCCCATCCAGGAACTTGGGCTCGTTGTCGTTGATGTCCTGCACCTTGACCACGAACTCGGAGCGCGGCTCCACGGGCTGGTTGGTGACGCGGTCCACGGCCTGCGCCTGCAGTGTGTAGTAGGCCTGCGCCTCGCGGTCCAGCCGCTTGGTGGCGTGGATGTCCCCCGTGTTCTCGTCAATGGTGAAGATGGAGGCGGCGCCCTCGCCCGACAGCACGTACTTCACCTTGCCGTCGCCCCCGTCAACGTCCGAGTGGAGCTGGGTGGGAGAGAGAGAGAGAGAAAGAGAGACGGTTTGGGTCTGGCTCTAAAAGCAGTATGAGCTAATAGCGCCTCAAAAATGGGCGCCTCAAAAGAGGTATTCTCACGTGCGTTTCCTTCACTATGTATTGACTGCGAGCGATGACAGTTCTTGCTAATTGTACTCAAATTAGCTCTTCATTCTTTCCGACGGCACCTTTAATGTCTATAAGAACGCAAGTAAATAGTTGTTTGTAAGACGTGCCCAAAACGGCAGAAAACAACTTAGTGTTGTTTTTGTACCATTATTTTACCTTTGTTAAAGTGTTTTACTGCTCTGTAAAAGTTCATTTCCATGTTTCCATGCCAATAAAGCTCATTGGAATTAAATTGAACACAGAGAAAGATAAAGTTGGAGTGCAAGAAGGTTTGCTGTTATGCCTACAATTAGTTACAATTGCACACTTCACAAAAGTAAATGGTACAACTTTATCTGTTTATGTATATATATATATATATATAGTCTCTTTTTCTGTAACTGCTTTGGCAAAGTTTCCAGGCATTAAAGCTCTTTTTATGTGAATGTGAAGTAATGTTATTGGAATGTCATCAAATGGAGAGAGAGAGAGAGAGAGAGAGAGAGAGAGAGAGAGAGAGAGAGAGAGAGAGAGAGAGAGAGAGAGAGAGAAAGAGGGGGCAGGAGGAAGAGGGAGAGAGATAGAGGGTGGGGTGGGGGGCAGTAAAAGTGATATAGTTTTATATTTATCTAATGTCATTTGTCTTTCATCCTTTTTTAATTTTCTATTTCCTGTAGTTTTCATAACTTAACAGAATGTCCCCCAAGATTAATATGAAAGGAATTTGAAACTTGATTTGCAGGGCCATTACTTTCCGAAAGACTACATTTCCCACGAACTACATTCGTTTTACCATCCGACTGAACTGTAAAGCGTCAGCACATTAATAGCCTTATGATCTGCAGGAAAACACAACTCCTCCAGCGGATCCTTCAAACACAAATAACCGTTGTTTCTTTGAAGGGGGCTGAAAATAGCTGTTGTGGTGCTGACAAGCAGCATTGAAACATGCCATAAATAAAGTCCACAACATCACATCTCGGAAAAATTAAGTAAACAACTAATTATTCCATGGGCACTTCCTGTTCCTTTTCCGTACGCCTCACTTTTACAGTACGCCACTTACGTGACAGAATATCGTCTTGAATTATCAACGCGGATAATGCGTATCTCAAAATGGCAGTTGACAATGGCTTCTCAACCTCTACTCAAAGCACCACACGCTTTAAATACACGCAGACAAACAAACAAGACTCAACTCTGCACGACGCCTGTCCACCATGTCAAATATGTAAAATAAACAACACAACGTTACATACATTTCAATATATAATACGCCATTTGGCGGACGCTTTTGGCTCCAAAGTGTCTCAGGCGTCACGATGCCTGTCCACATCTTTAAATATGTAAACAGGTTATATATAGTCAAAGTCAAAAGTCAAAGTGCTTTATTTTCATTTGTGCAGGAAACCCAGGGTCATTCTGTGCATTGAAAATGTTTTTGACCTTGCAGGCAAACAGTACGTAGGAGGCATAACAGATGAACAAAAGAGTCACAAATAAAATGGCAAAAAAGATTAAGAAGTGACATAATAAAAGATAAATAAAAAATATACATACATAAATAAAAAAGGGTATATAAATATGGGGTTTATTTTTCCAAGGTGTTAATATATATATATAAATGCCATATTTGGATTTGTCTGAGGCGTGAAGATGTCAATGATGCGGCCCACCGTGTCAAATGTATAATAAACATTTATGATTGCCATTTGATAGAAGCTTTTCTCCAAAGCTTCCTGAGTGCGTTGGTTCCTTGAACAGAGGCCTCCGTTCCTGGGAACGGTCGTTTGACTGTCGGTGCGAGAGGCTATTGATCTGAATCGCGGGGATGTTTTTGGAACGAATTCAGAGTTCAGTAGGGCGGGCACGAATAGTCTAGCGTGTGGGGTGTTTTTACTGCCAGATGAAACGGTCTGGATTCGATCCCGGTGTTCGCTGTGTAACCTGTAGGCATCCTTGAGGCTGATTCACTGAGCCCTACCTGCTCCTTTCACTGGAAGTCCGTCGGGATAAAAGCATCCGCTAAATGACTTAAAAGGTGGTGACATAGATTGCCTGTCACCTGAAATGAAATTCTACGAACGAGTGACCAAAGTGGGGAGCCTAGACCTATAGTTAATTTCCCAGGGTGAGCCTTTCTCCGAGGGAATGCCCGCTGTTCCGCGGACGTTCGATTCATTAAAATAATGGAGTGTGTTGTTTGTGCTGCGTCATCAACCGCCCGCGACGCACATTGAAGCGGACGAACCGAACGCACCTTAATGATTCTGAATAAGGGCGCGCTGACCCGTCTGCCTACAGTTCTTAGCTGACCAGCGCTAAATACCTCACACGCGACTTTCCTCAGCACACCGAGCCCGGGGACTCTAATTGGGCTTTAAACTCTGAATTCTCACCTTGTAAACAGCGGGAGCGGTGAACAACAGAGAACAGTACACAAAGGCTCGGTAATGAGGGCTATAATTGGTGGAGCCGCGTTGCTGCCAGGCACCTTGACAAGGATAATTCAGAGAATATTTCTGACTGTTCGCAATCAAGTCACGCACCCCCGAGTCATTTAGAGCTTCTTTGTGGGTTTTTCATATAATAAAATGAGTTGTTGGTATATTTCATATTGTCATAAAGGAAAAAGGCGGGGGCAGTTCTGGAAAACCTACATTATTTCCGAGGATACACTCACAGCGAACACTGGGTAAATAGACATGGTATTCTTTTTCGTCCCTCTCTGTTCTAGTCGTTATACAATCGTACTAAAGCTAACGCATTTCTTTGGACAACTGGGACAAATGTACAGGATGAAGATGTAGCAGTGCTCATGTTTGAAAATAAACCAGCCCTTTTTTTCACCCCCCCCCCCCACCCTCTTTATAATATATTGAACACCTCAGACAATTGCTTTCTCTACACATAATACAGCGTGCGTCATTGTATTTCACCCCCCCTCTCTCTATTCTCTCTGTTCGAATGTCTGCTTTGATGGTATTTCGCCGGAGATGTGCGTTCGCGTTCCCTGTCAATAGGAGACGGGAGAGGAGGCGGGGGGAGGAGGGGGGAGGCGAGAGGCGGGGGGAGGAGGGGGGAGGCGAGAGGCGGGGGAGGAGGGGGGAGGCGAGAGGCGCGATGCGGGGGTTATGGGGCTATTGTGTTGCATGGTATACCGCGGGCAGGTATGGCGCCCGGCACTAAGAAGGTAAAAGGTCTTTTACTAATGGGTTTCAAGCCTTCGTGTGGAGGATCAGAGGGTTCAACTGCTACGAGGTCAGCTGTGTGGGCGTACGTCTGTTCATAACACTCTCACCCCCCGCCTGGCTCAACGTGTCGGCTGTAGGTCTCGTACGGCACACCCCGGGGTTCTCACCTGCCGTCCCTAACAAACTCCCCTCTCTCTCGACCCCGACGACCTGTTGCGTAATGACATCTGAATTCACAGTTGATGACCAAATGATAAAACAGTGATCATCAAATAGCACCCGGAGAATAAGAAGAGATCAGTTTGAGACGATATTAAATTTCCCATGGTGCACTTTTCTCCCGCCGATCCAAGCACATTAAAGGAATTAAAATAATAAATCTGTGTCGAATGTGTTCCCGCGACGTCCGCCCTGTCCTGTCCGTGAGGGCGCGAAAGAGGACATCAAGAAAGAAAACACCCTCTCAGAGATGGATTCACCCCCTTCCTGGGAGAGGCAGTGTGAGGGAGAGTCACTGTGCCGGCCCCAGCTGGGACGCCTCCTTCTGGTAAACACTCAGACACACTCCGCTGAGATGTCCGACACGGCATGGACGACGGGGTCAGAGGTCGGGGACCAGCCGTTACGCATGATCTGCTCCGCCATTGGGCAGGACTCATCTGCAGCTCGCTTGCCCTGCGGCCCGCATCTCTGTTTATCTTGCTCTCTCTCTCTCTCTCTCTCTCTCTCTCTCTCTCTCTCTCTCGATCTCACTCTCTTTCTATGTATCTTTTCCTCTCAGTGTCTCTTGCTCTCTCTTTCTTTCTCTTCTTTGTTTATCTCTCTCTCTCTCTCTGGATGTCTCTATCATTCTATGTCTCTTTTCCTCTCTGTATCTCTTGCTTTGTCTCTTTTTCTCTGGTTC
>NC_136950.1:8147533-8174049 GCF_949987615.1 Pollachius pollachius | reverse complement strand
TGCGTCCCATTAGGCGAGCCGGGGCGAGAGGCAGCCAAACTTACATTTCGATATCCGTAAGTTGGAAGTGGTGGGCTGAGGAGGGCTGGGGGGAGGGAGGGAGAGAGGAGAGGGAGGAGAGGGAGGAGAGGGAGGAGGGAGGAGAGGGAGGAGGGAGGGAGGAGGGAGGGAGGGAGGAAGGAGAGGGAGGAGAGTGAGGAGGGAGGGAGGAAGGAGAGGGAGGAGGGAGGAGAGTGAGGGAGGGAGGGAGGGAGGGAGGAGAGGGAGGGAGGGAGGGAGGGAGGAGAGGGAGGAGGGAGAGGGAGGAGGGAGGGAGGGAGGAAGGAGAGGGAGGAGGGAGGAGAGTGAGGGAGGGAGGGAGCCAGGAAGAGAGGAGAGGGAGGGAGGAGAGTGAGAGAGGGAGGAGAGGGAGGGAGGGAGGGAGCCAGGAAGAGAGGAGAGGGAGGGAGGAGAGTGAGAGAGGGAGGAGAGGGAGGGAGGAGGGAGCCAGGAAGAGAGGAGAGGGAGGGAGGAGAGTGAGAGAGGGAGGATAGGGAGGGAGGGAGGGAGGGAGGGAGGGAGGAGAGGGAAGGAGGGAGGGAGGGAGGAGAGACAGACAGGAGGAGAGGGAGGGAGGAAAGGGAGCCAGGATGAGAGGGAGGAGAGGAGAGGGAGGGAGGAGAGAGGTAGCCATAAAGTGGAGGTATATATATTTTTATATATATATATATGTATATCATATATATATATGAGCGAAAAGGAAGAGAGAATACAAGTTTCAAATCAACGCGCACACCCAGCTGTCATAACTCAGCATGCCGACAGGTCCCCAGGGCACGCACGCCTCAGATTTGTGTTCGCTTGTTTACCGCGCAGCCAGAGAGGAGCTGGCAAAACTTTTTATTTATTATTATTTCAGGTAAGGCGAGAAAAAAAAGGAGGAAAAAAAAGACATCACGTCCTACCCAGAATGCACCTGGGGGCTTCACCACAACAACTCCTAAAGAAGATATTCACACCTTTTGGTGAATAATCCGCTGTCGTCCCTATCTTTTCATTGTTTTATTTTATTATTTAACCTCTCTCGCCGGCATCGGTGATGTAGCGCCTCGACGCGGTGCCCGGCTTCCTGTTTCGATTGCCGCCATAAAGCATTGTAGACGGATCGCTTGCGGCGTGCAGAAAAGTGGAAGAATTCAAATAAAGGAAAACGAATAGAACCCAGAAGACATATGTCTCATCTCTTGAGCTCTCTGGGTCTCTCATTTTGTCTCTCTCTTATTCTTCACAGCTCTCTCTCACTCTATCTCTCACTTTTCTCACTTTATTTCTCTCCATGTCTCTCTCCCCTCCTCTCTCATCTCCCTCTTTCTGTCTTTCTGCCTTGCTATATCTCTCTCCATCTCTCTCTGTCCCTTTGTACATCTTTCTCTTTGTTCCCCTCCTCCAGGCATCTGTATCTCTATCTCTGCCTCCCCTCTCCCTTCATGTCTCTCTACCTCGCTCTGTTTCTCTCTCACTCACTCTCTCTCTCTCTCTCTCTCTCTCTCTCTCTCTCTCTCTCTCTCTCTCCATGTCTCCCTCTCCATCTCTCCCTCTCCGTCTCTCCCCTCTGTCTCTGGAAAAAAAAGTTATTTTTCTTGGTAATTTCTCTGGCGCCAGCGGTGGCTTTACAAAGCCTTATACCTCCAAGCTAACGCCCCTGCTCCCACCCCCACCACCACCACCATCACCCACACCCACCCCTTCCTCCACCCCAGCAGAGGAGCCCCTCCATCAGCCCGCGCCCTGCAGGGATCTGCCGGCTCGGCTGCTTGTGTCAGGGTGACGGCGGAGTGTAATGGGCTTCTCCACCAGCAACCCCACCCGCACCACCACCAACCACCACCGGACCCCATTCCTCCACCTAAAACCAACTGAAAGCAAAGAAATCGTAAAAGGAGTCGACCAGCCAGACACTCTGGCCTCCCTGCTACATTAGCCTACGAGAGGAACGTTTTACTGCAGGAATCAATCATATATTTTTTTTGTATTTCCTGGTTAAATAAAATGGAAATGATACATAGAATAACCCGGGGGCGGTAACCCCCCCGCTGCATCTGAATATCAGGACATCATGCAGATGGAGGCCGGGGTGTCGTACTCAGTGGAGCCTTAAGGGAGGGGCCGAGACGTTCAGGGTGACAGCGTCAGGGTAAAGAGGTGCCGGGGGGCTACGGTGAAGGGTTAAGAGGAGCGATGGGACCCCCCCCCCCCCCACACACACACACACACACACACACACATACACATACACACAGAACAACACACACACAAGCAAACAGTCATACACACACACACAACTATACACACACAGACAACTACAAACAAACACACACACACACACACACACACACAAAACAACACACACCAACACAAACACGGACAAAAACATGGCCCTGCTCCCTAAGGGCCACCCTGTCACAGGGCCCTGGCCCCGGCCCCCGAGGGGCCCGACCCCTGAGCCGCTCAGTTGGGTCCTGTTACGGCGAGCGGACATGGCGGTGAAGAGAGAGGAGAGAGAGTGGACTCCTCCATCCGGAGAGAGATATGGGGGTGAGGAGGGAGGAAGGAGATGGAGGAGAATTGAGAGAGAGAGAGAGAGAGAGAGAGAGAGAGAGGTAGAGAGAGAGAGAGAGAGAGAGAGAGAGAGAGAGAGAGAGAGAGAGGAGAGAGAGAGAGAGAAAGAGAGTGAGAGGTATGGCTCTATTCGTACGCCCCTGCTTGTGCAGAAGTGGACAGAGGAGGAGAAAGGAGGGAGAGGAAAAGAAAGGATGGATCGAGATGAGAGAAGCTCAGGGGACCAGTGCCCCTCTCTCCCTCCTCTCCCTCCTCTCTCTCCCCACTCCTCTCCCTCCTCTCTCTCCCCCTCCTCTCCCTCCTCTCCCTCCTCTCCCTCCTCTCTCTCCCCCCTCCTCTCCCTCCTCTCTCTCCCCACTCCTCTCCCTCCTCTCTCTCCCCCTCCTCTCTCTCCCCCTCCTCTCCCTCCTCTCTCTCCCCCTCCTCTCCCTCCTCTCTCTACCCCTCCTCTCTCTCCTCCTCCTCTCCCTCCTCTCCCTCCTCCTCTCCCTCCTCTCTCTCCCCCTCCTCTCCCTCCTCTCTCTCCCCACTCCTCTCCCTCCTCTCTCTCCCCACTCCTCTCCCTCCTCTCTCTCCCCCTCCTCTCTCTCCCCCTCCTCTCCCTCCTCTCTCTCCCCCTCCTCTCTCTCCCCCTGCTCTCCCTCCTCTCTCTCTCCACTCCTCTCCTCTCCCTCCTCTCTCTCCCCCTCCTCTCCCTCCCCCTCCTCTCCCTCCTCTCTCTCTCCACTCCTCTCCTCTCCCTCCTCTCTCTCCCCCTCCTCTCCCTCCTCTCTCTCCCCACTCCTCTCCCTCCTCTCTCTCCCCACTCCTCTCCCTCCTCTCTCTCCCCCTCCTCTCTCTCCCCCTCCTCTCCCTCCTCTCTCTCCCCTCCTCTCTCTCCCCCTCCTCTCCCTCCTCTCTCTCCCCCTCCTCTCTCTCCCCCTCCTCTCCCTCCTCTCTCTCTCCACTCCTCTCCTCTCCCTCCTCTCTCTCCCCCTCCTCTCCCTCCCCCTCCTCTCCCTCCTCTCTCTCCCCACTCCTCTCCCTCCTCTCTCTCCCCACTCCTCTCCCTCCTCTCTCTCCCCCTCCTCTCTCTCCCCCTCCTCTCCCTCCTCTCTCTCCCCTCCTCTCTCTCCCCCTCCTCTCCCTCCTCTCTCTCCCCCTCCTCTCTCTCCCCCTCCTCTCCCTCCTCTCTCTCTCCACTCCTCTCCTCTCCCTCCTCTCTCTCCCCCTCCTCTCCCTCCCCCTCCTCTCCCTCCTCTCTCTCCCCCTCCTCTCCCTCCTCTCTCTCTCCACTCCTCTCCTCTCCCTTCTCTCTCTCCCAGCCTCCTCTCCCTTCTCTCTCTCCCAGCCTCCTGTGCTGTATTTGTCGAGCGGACCGCCTCGTTTGTTCACACATGTCTGCCGTTAATCCATCTCTACAGCAGACAGAAAACACTTTGTAAGACTCAAAACACACAGACAGAGGGAGATAGGTGGGGAGACCGATGGAAGGAGGGAGACGGAGAGAGAGATGTATGTGAGATACAGAGAAAGAAAGAGAGAGATAGAGAGAGAGAGAGATGTGTGAGAGTGATGAATAACAGGGAGTATTCAGTCTCAGTGCAAAACACTGAGATGGTTTCAATACAGATATGAATGTATGCTGTTATTTGTGACAGTGGCATTGTGATATGCTAAGCATGAGTGTGAGTGCTAAACAGAAATAATTCCACAATTAATAATTCAATAATTATTACTGCATTTGATTAGTACCAACATATAGCTCTCAACCAATCACGACTTCCAGGCAGAATTATATTACACATTCAATTGTTGAAACTTTATTTAAACGTTACCCTGCACAGTAATGTTGTGCATCCCACACAGAGCCTGACAATCACAACAAATCAGCCGCAATCAGAACTTCTCAAAAATCTAAAACCAGCTGCTGTCCAAAACACAACACAACACAGTGTGTGTGTGTGTGTGTGTGTGTGTGTGTGTGTGTGTGTACACTGCATTATACAGTGTGTGCACTGTGTGATACTGTGTTTCATTCTCTCTCTCCTCCACTCTCTTTCTCCGTCTCACTCTCTATCGCCCCCACTCACACACACACACACACACACACACACACGCACACACACACACACACACACGGCTGATGCTCACATGAGCGAATCGGCGGGACGTCCATCAACGTCAGCAGTGATTTTTGGGGTTCTGACGGCCGTTTACTCTGTCTCCATCAGACAGGCACGTCCCTCCACCTGCTCTGCCATCCCCCCCCCCCCGCCCCCGTCTCCACCACCGGAACACATCGCCATGGTTCCCCCCCATCCCGGAGAGACTAGCGCCGCAAAACAGGCCGCAGAGCCACGCACAAACACGTTCCACACTTGAAGTGAGGAACAGCAGGATCCAAAAGGGTAAAACAAGCGTTACATTTCACAGACGGATGTCTCCCTAGCACCTAGCCGAGATCTTGTCAGGTAAATGTTAAACGGTATGCTAATAGACTCGTCAAAGTCTGCTCATGAACACCAATCTCCTCCCTTGTTGAAAGACTCATGGTAGGGGCTAGGTCTGAATCCCTGCTGCGACGAGAGGCCGGCGATAGGCTCCTTTGCCGTAATGGGATTGGCCTGGCTCGGCCACTTGATTGGTGATTGGTCACCTGTTGAATGCATGGCCAGGAGGGGAAATAGACTCCACCCATTAAATGGGCTTGAAGGAGTTTGACGGAACATCATTTTCTGATGCTTAGTGAACACTTTGATAACTCCCAACAAGATCACTACAGCTGAATGACGCTTTTCCGTTTTCCTTCACTTTAAAATCATCTCGCAGGCGAGTTGAGGCGGAGGAGCAGAGTTTTATTCCTAGTGTTTATTGTATATTGTGTGCCATGATATTAAAAAGGTGTCGCTTGGCAAGTAACGCTGGACGTTAACTACTCTGGGGAAAAAACAAACAAGAACGTTCCCTTGCTGCCTCGCTTTCTCGCCAAATAGTTCTGGCGGGAACGTTTGGGCGTTGCTTCTATGCAGGATATTCTTGAAATAAAAACTAAACGACCCCATGGTCCCCATTCTGTTTATAATTCTGTGTCTTCTTCTCAATCCAGGCATTCATCAGCAAAGCACTGAAACTTTGTCAAGTTGCACCATCGACGAGAACCGGGGACTCAAGTCTGCGACTTGGACTCGAGTCGCACTCGAGTCTCATTCAAAGTGACTTGAGACTTGGCTTGAGATGAGATCTGGGACTTGTGAACACTATATTTTATCTTCAAATGAGCCTGAAGGAAGCGTCTGATGAGACGAACACCACTCCTTGCATCACCTTATGTCTCCGGGGCACAAAGTGTGTGATGAGCGGCGTGTGGATACACACTGGACGTTGGAGATCCCACGAAAGTCATAAACATTACAGAACCAGGCAGTCAAACCAGCTGAAGCATTTATTCACCATAAACACAGGATGCATTAATGAGCTCATTATTCGTTAAGCTTAGTTTTTTTTTTTACGTGGGTAGGTATAGATATTTTCAAGACCCTTTATAATAAATGTGTATATTCGTTTTGCACACAATTCAGTCATGTTGTGTGTATCCATGTATTTTATTCATATTTTACAAAGTTTGGAAATGGGTAACCTTAATACTCAGCTTTTTGATGAAAGAAACCCAAAGTCGTTGGTATCGGATGGGTACTTCGTATCGGCTTTTTCAGAAATCTGTTCAATGATTCCGGTACTCGGAATCATCATCGGAAATGAAAACGTTGGACTGGTGCAAACGCTATCACTACCATGAGAGACCTGAGACTTGACTTGGACTCGTGACCAGAAGACTTGAGACTTGACACAAACTTGCAACAAAAAAAAGAATCTCTGCCGCCGACGGTGACTCTGTGACTCCACCACCTCAAGGGTCCTTACCTCGGCACAGTGGTGGAACATTTCTATAAGACCGAGACATCCAGAAACACAACAACAACAACAATAACCCCTTGTTAAATCCACCGCCTGTATTCTGTCTTCGAGTACCGGAGCGTGATTGTTCAGTTTTTATCACTCATTTCTTTCTGTGTGTGTGTGTGTGTGTGTGTGTGTGTGTGTGTGTGTGTGTGTGTGTGTGTGTGTGTGTGTGTGTTTGTGTTAGTCTGTCCTGTACTCTGTCCTTTGTGTGTGTGTGTGTGTGTGTGTGTGTGTGTGTGTGTGTGTGTGTGAGTGTGTGTGTGTGTGTTTCTCTCTTTCTGTGTGTCGTAGCGTTCGGTGCACTTATCTTAATAAACTATCCATTTGCACAGGGGGAAGTGGCAGGCATTCCTGTGATTGTATAATGTGGATGGATTCCATGGGGTGGCTAATGGAAGCGTACACACAGGGCCCAGTGTGCGCAATGGCTGTGTGGTCCTTAAGTGTCCCCATCACATTGGGAGAGAGAGAGAGAGAGAGAGAGAGAGGGCCGGCGATCACAGAAAAGTAGTTTGATTGATCCCTCCTTGAAGGGAATGTGTGCTTCGCTTTCCTATTGTTGTGTGACTCTTTCAATCAGGGCCAACAAAACAAACACACACACACACACACACACACACACACACACACACACACACACACATATACACACACACATGCGCACACACACACATGCTGCTCACAAAGGCACCCCCCCACACACACACACACACACACACACACTAATTGTGTGAAAAAAACAATGCTTCCCAAATGTCAAGTATAACTTTAAATTATTCTTATTTACAAGTTAATGAGAATGACTTTCTCAAATGACACAGAACACTAGTGATTGGAATTGATAAAACATCATTTGGGATGTGATTGTTAAGAAGAGGCTCACATGCTTTTGTGTCAATCAGACCCGGAAAGTCTGTCGTGATCTGAAAGTGGTGATGCAAAGCTCTTGAGAACATGTGCCTCATAATCAGACACACGCTTTATAAACACACACTTTTACATGCACGCATACACACATACTTTATCTACACAGATATTTGCACACACACACAAACACAGACACAAACGCACACACGCCAGTGACTTCACATGCACACACACATACACACAGAAACAAACTGATACACCCACATTTACATGCACATATTTACAAACACAAACACACGCACAAACATTATACACACACACAGACATATATGCAAGCACATATTCACACACTCGATAACTTTCTCACTTTATTCTCACACACGTTTACACACAAACACAGACACACGCACACATACACAATCACACAAAAAAAATCATGCACGCATTCACACAAAAATAACTTTCTCACTTTATTTGCACACCCTTAAACACACACACCAACACACACTCCGGTGTGATCGCAAGGGTTTTAAACCATCAACCATCTGGTTGCCAGGGCGACCAGCTTTCCCTACTGATCTGCAATCATCACGCGCATTACTTTTCCTGCCTTTTGAAAGTAGGCGTGGCATAAACATGTATGTCTTTTGATGGATGCTTTTATCCAAAGGCTCCTACAATGTGTGCACACAATCTTTACCAGCTTCACTATAATTTACCCGTGGTAAACCCAGGCAGTGTTAATGCCTTGTTCTACCATTGGGATGGAACCCCTAACCCAAACAGTGTTAATGCCTTTCTCTACCAGTGGGATGGATCCCCTAACCCTGGCAGTGTTAATGCCTTGTTCTACCATTGGGATGGAACCCCTAACCCAGGCAGTGTTAATGCTCTACCCAGTTGAGCTAGACAGATATTAAGAGACAAGCGGTATTCCACTTGATTTTACCATGTGAAGCATGTCAGTTCGCCGCTGCTCTTTTTAAAATGTGCAAGGCTATGTACCTTAACTAACATGACCCGTCGGTTGCCAGGAAACAAGAGAACAATCGACATACAACACGGAGAGAGAAACACACCAACTGTAAACTTAAGCAAAGCCGCAGGACTGTTCTGAGTTCTCACGTGGCAGACGCAGAGATAACTGAGTGAGAGCAGCAACGGCTGCACCGAATGTGATCTTCTTTCAGTCCTTATTGGGCCATGTTTGCACCAATCAGGTCGCATTCTGCGGATGGCCGCGTCTCCAGGCACAAACTGTCAGGACCAGCTGGGGAGACGCCGGGTCACCATGTTGTCAAATCCTTTGTTCATCAGCTGACTGCAGTCTGGACCCGACAGCTCATGTTCACAGTGTTCACGGAGGATGACTCCAACTTAAATTAATAGTTGAGTATTCCTGCCTGCTTCTTAATATTTCTTCTTCAAAAAAAGGACGATATTCTGTTAAATAGATGCTAGTTTGCTTTGATCTCTAATGTGTTGTTGTTTTCTGGTCTGTGTGGCTAATGTCTAAATAATACAAACAACAGTTGGAATACGTACACGAAAACAACCATCACAACAAGGTCCGTAAATAAACGCTATTCTTCGATCTTCAACCCCAACGATAATGAAATTTGTGTCTCTCTATACGCTGAAGTGTTCTGTTTGTGCCACAGTTTGTCTCAAACTCATTATATGTTTCTCCCCATGATTAATATTGATATTTTCAGTGAGGAATCTGTTCTCCCCGCTCACCCCTGACGCTACCTGCTACCACTGTGTTTTACCGCTTGTTTGCATCATAATTAATGCTCTTAAGAGGAGGACGACCGAATGGAGAATATGTTAATTACTTTGGCTGATAACACTGTTTACCGCATGTTTACAAGTAGGCCTGGAATAATCTGTCCAACATATAAATATATAACATCATGTTTGTGGAGTGGATAATAGATTCATGACAACCCCATGTAATTGAACACCCTTTGAAATATATGTAGATTCTACGGCAACACATATTCAAGACACACGGGCTGAAGTGATGCATTGGGTTATTTCAGGTGTGATATCAACTTTCTATGACACTTGATTTACACAAATGACACTGAATCTGAATGCTAAAATTTAACTTTGACACCACAGATACTAAATTGCTACTACGGCATAAATTCCTTTGAAACTTTGTCCTTTTTAGTCTTCAAAATAACAGCTTGACTTACATGATTGTTTGTATGTATATAGAGAAAACATTAATTCGAGAGGAACGAGAGAATGCAGTGATTACCACAATAACCGCCAAATTAACCTCACAACACAATTTAACATTTTCCAATACCTAATCTCTATGGTTACGGTCTGGAAACTCTGAATGCGGCTGCGGTTTGAAGGGATACGGGAGAAAGCACTGTTATTGTGTCTGATTGTGGGGACAAAGGGCACGGCCTCTGTGTGTTCACACCTAAAGAACGACTTGTGTGTAGGTATCCATTGATTTGATTCCTAACTTTCAATGTCACAACCTTTTCTGAAACAATACTGTGCATTAGGTAGGATTTGTGTGAAATTCCATGTTTGATGTCAAATGTTTTATTTTGAAAGGTTTGAGTTGGGGAGGTGGGGTGGGCGGACAGGAAGTCTGTCAGGGGGGGCGGGGGGGTTTCTGTGAGAACTAGAGTGATCTGAAAGCCTGTAGCTGTTGTTCTTTGAGCATACCGTACTGAATAAAATGTTGTTTGGATTCATGTCACCTGTCTCTGCCTTATGATTCTTGTCTAGTCATAAGTGCACCTGCAGCTTTATATTAGTAGGATCATTCAACTGCGTGTTCTTTGCTCTGTACTTCAACTGCAGTGGTAGCTGAAGTATTTATTCAAGTATACATGCCTGCTGAACTTTGTTTTTTATGCATAACAACCTTGTGACTGTTTTCTAACCTTGGGTTTTTCCAACTCAGGTTTTAAAGATAAAAAGTAGGCCTAGACGTTTGATGTTGTTCCTTCGGATCTCGTGTTCATAGTACTTGCAATGTGATGACCTGTATGTATGATCTTTCAACTTTTATGTTGAAAGAGTTCAAGGATGCATGCAAATATATGTACACAAGGGCACACTCGTGGACATGTACACACACCCACACAATGATACATACATCATAGAGGGGATCAAAGATGGGAAAGAAGATTAAATCACACAAACAACTTTTATGGGCTTTACATCCACAAAATGGAATATCGACTATTCAGTTAAAACACAATTCTAATATTTTACAATCTGGAGACAACGTTCTTGTGCCGCTTGCCAAAAATAACACACCCTCCAACCGTACCATCATTACCACCGACCCAACACCACCACCCCCCCACGACCATCACCACTATCACCACCACCACTACCCGCTTCGGTGCAACAACACTACGATTTTAAGAACGATCGTTGCCAATTTCTGACCAATCAGGGGAATTTCTTCCCTGATTTGTTTAGTGGATCCATCTCGCCTGTCAATCACAATTACACGAAAACCCAACACTCCCCAGCGGCTGAGAAAACCCGCCACAGAGGGAGCAGAGGGGGAGGGGGACTTGTTTTGCTTGTTTAGTTTCACAATCCTGCTCTGTTCAGCTCCTTTCCGCTCCCTCTCCCACTACTACTCCTGAATCTAAACGACAGCATCTTAAAACACACACAGAAACGTTATCCCGGGCTGACGGAGAGAAAATACAGCACAACACAAAGTGCTCGGCCTCGCTTAAACGTTGATGCTGATGGAGAATAATGACCCTTTCAGACACAACGCAGCTCCGGAGAATGCTCGCGTCTGTGCAGTGTGCTCTGTTGAGGTAGCTCGCCATGTCTGGAGAAGGGGAAAGAGTGGGTCTCGGGGTAAGAGTAGGGTTGTCTTGAAGGTGGAAGTATGGGAAAACGAACATAGGAAACTAATACGTGTTGTCGGGTCAATTATTGAGGGAGTTGAGGAGCAACATAAACATCAGCACCTCCCAAACCCTCTCCATCCCCCCTTCCAGCCACACCTTCCAGCCACACCTCTACCGCCCTCACCACCACTATCGCCAACTCCAACATCACCATCATCATCTCCATCACCCCATCCACCAACACCTCCACCACCATCACCAACATTACATCTGATGCCAATTGCTGTCTCCTACTATTGTTTATATATTTTTTTCTTTATCTTATTGTTGTTTATTTTATTTTTTTACTTTTGTGTATCTTTGTACGGTGTCCTTGAGTGCCAAGAAAGGCGCCCTCAGAATTAAATTATAATTTATTATCATTACCATAAGCACCACCGCCACCATCTCCTCCGCCACCAGGTGAGGATGGGAGACACAATAAGAGGTTGTTGAGAAACAACAGCACCACCACCACCACCTCATCCACCGGAAGAAGGTAACAGACGTGTGTTTGTCTAAAGTGCCATTTGTAGAAGAGGGACGTGTGTGTCTTTCCCTGCACCGGACCCCTCTGTGTGTCCCCGTTGGAATTTGATCAGAACTTAAAGTGTTTACTCATGTTTTGCTCCTGACATTTATCGAACATGGCCTTTAGTAAAAGTCATAGGCGACGCGTGGACAGGGTTGATAAGAGACGTCTCCGCTCCCTTCTGGGTAGGAAGAATGAAAAGTGGGTGGAATAAAGGGAAGAAACTGAAGTTTACATTAATTGATAATAATCACAAAGAATGATTATAGTAACTTTTAATTTGGTACCTATTACAAGAACCAGGGTACAAGAACGAAAGGTGTGCAGCCTTTAAGATGAAGTTTAAATGTACCATTTCATTGGTATTCAAGTCATAGGATAAATGAAACAGATTGCGTGTGCTGTCCTGAGTTTGGAGAAGTAATTAACCATGTGAAAGTTAAATATGGAAAGTGAAGTCTGTAAGCGTTTTGATTCAATGCTACTGTTGGTATTCAGCCTGTGCACGGGTCCTCAGTCGGCACAAATGTTTAAATTCACACCATGTGACGTCTCTCTCTGATGGATCGTAAAAGCACTGTATCGATGGAACACTTTTCCAGTCAGAATCCACCTCTAAAAGCACTGTACAATTAACATCTATCATTCACACACACACATGCACGCACACACGCACGCACACACGCACGTGCACCCGCAAACACACAAACCCACAAATGCACACTCCAACACACTTGTGCACACAGGCTTCCACGCACGCTGACACACACACACACACACACACACACACACACACACACACACACACACACACACACCCAGTGACAGCAAACGGCTGGTGTGCCAGCTTGTCAGGCTGTCATCTCTGTCATGACAAAACACCCCGGCGCCGTGGCGACCGTGGCGCTGCCATAGCAACCGGTCGGGGCCTCAGCTGACGTCGGTGAGAAAGGGCTCGTTAAAAGGCCGCTGGCCGCCGCTCCGGGGCTTAGCGGCGCTGGCCGCTGTTTCCTGAGGTGAAGCCGCCATGAAATGAATTAATTTATGATTCACGGCGACGTCTCGAGGAGCGGCATAAAGACAGGCTTTGCTTTTAACATATATCAGGCAGCCAAGCTGAGATGGACTTTGACCGCTCACTCTCCACTCACTTAGCATAAGCTGAGCATTAGCGTTCAGCGTTAGCTTCATCCCCACGCCTCTTGCATGCACCTGCCACAGGATGGCTACAGGTGCACCGGTGGCGGATTGAACCCAGTAGCTTTGGGCTGGGGGTCCAACACAATAAGCACACGACTATCCTGCCCACACACTGCAATGTCAGAGGGACAGAGTATCATTATACGATGTTTATGTGTTTATTGTTTTTTTAATATATATTATTTCACCTCAACTTATGAAACATATTCCGCAGAGAACACAACAAAACAAAACAAAGAACAAACTCATTCATTTCAACACCGGAATAGCAGCCTTAAACATAGATGCTTCTAGCTCATAAACCACTCTATTTTACGAGGCAGGAATATATATATATATATATATATATCGTTTTATATTTAGACGCTTATTATAAAGCCCTTCATAACGCCACAGGATCAGCCATTCGTAGCCCCGGGGAGGCCCGTTGGGATTGGAACCCCTAACCCTGGCAGTGTTAACGCCTTGCTCCAGTGATCGAGCTACAGGAAACCAATAATAGCTGCTTTGATGACTAGGAGGAGAGGCAGCCATGGCAGTAGCAGAGGAAAGGAGCCGCTCTGTTCTGGGTCCCTCAGCCGAACAGACTCTGTGCCGCCGTCCGCCCACCGACAGACGGACGCCCTCTTCCCCTCAGCGGGGGGGGCTCCGACAGCGACCATTTGTTCTGAGTTGTCGACCGTTTTAGAGCAGAACAGTTAAAATAAACTCTTCTCTCGGTCTGGTTCAAATCCTTGACACGCGTCTCCGCTGGACTCCCGGTATCGCCCGGCGAGCTATCACTCCCACCGCAGACATCTACGCTCTCTCTCTCTCTCTCTCTCTCACTCTCTCTCTCTCTCGCTCTCTCGCTCTCTCTCTCTCTCTCGCTCTCTCTCTCTCTCTCTCTCTCTCTCTCTCTCTCGTGTCAAACACCTCTTTCTGGAAAAAACATCACAGGCGTGTCTCTGTGAGCAATCCTGTGTGGCGTTTTGGTTTTCAGATCTCACGCTTTTGCCAGCATCGCTCCACGCTCTGCGGGGGGGGGGAACTAATGGATTGGAGTTGGGGTCAACCATACGCTCATAACCCTCTGCCTCACCTAGCGTTCCCATTTCCCGGAGACGTTGGTCCACATAATTGGGAAAACTCAGAGGGGAAACAGGAATGATGCGAACTGATCTGATCAATGGACCGCAATATCGGGAGTCCGAGTTCGGAAGAACTCGTTAATACGCAGCGGGGCATGGCCACCGACCGCAGGACAAGCGCAAACGACCCGCTCGGCTTCGTCGATTCCTCTCTGGCTCTGTCTGCCCCCTCCTCCTCCTTTTTCTTCTTCCTCCTCCTCCTCCTCCTCCTCCTCCTCCTCCTCCTCACTACGAGTTCCGCCGAACTCCCTGCGTCTCCTCTCGGGAACTAATCTGACCTCAAAACCGGGTTTCCAGAGGCCGTCGTAAATAGCGCAAAAGCACAACAGTAGAACAACTCAGCAGCGGCAGCGGCCCGTAAACCCACCGGTGGCTTTGATATTGTGTGGCGTGGCGTCGGGGAGGGAGCGTACCCCCTCTATAAATCTCCACCGTGCTCGGGGAATTCGGACCATCGCCGGAATCTCGAGGGAAATTTATACCCCAAAAAACTACACTCACACACACACAACCCTGAAACGAAAGGAAACGGAAAAACCTGGAAGACGAAGGTGTTATTGAGGCGTAGTGCCTGAGGAGGGAGAGGGAGAGGGAAAGGGAGAGGGAGAGAGAGAGAGGGGGAGAGAGAGGTAGAAACAAGGCAGGGATAATACCCTCTCTCTCTCTCTAACTGCCAACTGTCGTGCTCGGAGCCAATGGGATTATAGGGAACACAAACAGCAGCGGTACTTCAAACAGTACAATACCGTGCTAACACCCAGGCATGGGAGGGCCTCTGGGAAGAGCTACTTTTCTGATGTGTGTACTAGACTCTCACACACACACACACACACACACACACACACACACACACGCACAGGCGAGCATACACACACACACGCACGCGCGCACACACACACACACGCGCACACACGCACACGCATGCACGCACACACAAACGCACGCACAAACGCACGCACGTACGTACGCGCAGACACACACACACATACACGCACGCATGCATGCACGCACGCACACGTAAACACACACACATAATGTAGCCACACCCATGCACACACGCTCCAGCGGAGAATATCTTTTATATTTTGTCCCGGGCCGGCATGAGAAAACACAGTAAATCACTCATGTCTCTCTGACTTCATCTTACGGAGGGATATCAGGAGGGGAACTCAATAACAAGCCGGATCATAACTCAATCCATTTCCCAATCACTCCATAGCCCTGGCGTAGCCTTAGCCCCGCGCTGTAATTTAATACTGTCAAGACGATGGGCTCCTCGCACCTCACTAAGGAAACGAACGGGCGTGCTTCCAAGGAGAGGGCTCCCACACAGATTCCCCCGGAAATCTGGAAAACACTCCCCTACCTCACCTTCGCTGGGATACTGTACACCGGGGCCCTTCCGTAGTGGACGGTACTGATGGGGAGATGATGACGGGGTGTCACTGAGAGATGGCAGGCATTTTTCAAAAGTAAAGGGTTCAATGGAGAACATTCTGTGTCATTTGAAAATCAGGCCTTTTTAAACTGAAAGCTGCAAATGCAGAGGATTCGGTGTCATTGACGTATTGCCCTTTTCAAGGTAAAAGCGACAACTATTAACGAAGTAAGCCGCACTGATTAAACTTTAAAAGTAGCTGTTTGTTCATTTATTTTGTACATTAGACAGAGCAATTGCCAGCTTTGCGGATGGCCTTTTATTCAAATGGCTATTTGATCAAAGTTTTGCAGCGATGGAGGAAAGCTAAACGCCAAGGAGAAGATGGACTCTTTTACATGGATTGTTTTTGTACTTTCATTAATGGAGTGGCCTCTCTGATCTATGGGGTCAGAACAGTCTCATTAATAATGAATGCACAGAGAAGGATTCACAAATGTATTTTTGTGATTTAATATAAATTACTCTCTTCTCACAAATACATTTCAATGCACACACAAATGGATATCGGTATGTATAAATGTAAAATAAATCCATAAACAAAAATAAGTTTCACAAACACATTTCTGATCCACACACAAATGTGTCTTGTTTTAAATAAATGTAATATAAATCCATAAATATATGAATTAAAAAATTATTTGCAATTTTCATCAAAATGTATTTGGATGTTGTAACATTTATATACAAACTGTTAAACTTGAATTTACAAGACGCTTTTCATTTGTGAACTTTTTGTCATTTGTGTGTGAACTGGTCTGTATTTATATGTGGATTTTGAGACTCTCCTGACATGGCTGGATTCTCAAATTTCACCAAGGAACTCTCTGTAGCCAATCAGACGCCTCCCTGGTTTTCAGCCAATCAAATGACTGCAGTGACTGGGTTTTTAGATTGTCGGTGCCGTTTACTACTTAAACGGCACCGACAATCCCAAACCCAGTCGAAACTAGATGGAAAAAGTGTGTAGTTCAAAACATGACGTAGCTTTTACTTCTTCGCTGCCTAGAGATTGTTATGTACGATCATTCAAAAAACCCATGTTATTTTCCATAGACATTTGACCGAGGGAACCGAGAGGCTCGGAGGCTGGACTTATTCTTCAGAGATCGGAACTGCAGTCATGTGATTAGCTGAAAACAAGGGAGGCATCTGATTGGCTACAGAGAGTTCCTTGTTGAAAAAAATGCATTTGTGAATCCAGCCACGTCAGGAGAGTTTCAAGTTTGTATATAAATGTAACAACATCTAAATACATTTTTGATGAAAATTGCAATTTCTTTTTTAATTAATGTATTTATGGATTTATATTAGATTTATTTAAAACAAGACACATTTGTGTGTGGATCAGAAATGTGTTTGTGAGAGAGAGAGAGAGAGAGAGAGAGAGAGAGAGAGAGAGATGTATGATGTTATATTATGTTATGTATCATGTAACACAAATGGGATATGGGAAAAGAGAAAAATAATGTGTCAATAGGATTCTTGCATGCAGTAAATAAACCAAGCATGAATGCTATTCAAATACATACTTTACAGACAACCACTTTGATTCATCAAAAACAAATTTGGATAAAAAAATGTAAATCCAATTCCTTCTTCAGGGATTCGGCCTTGAGCCCTGAAAGACGACGAACTTGACCAGGGCCGAATTGTTCAGTTTTATAAAATTTCATTTGAGTCCTTTCCATTGAGTTTCTGTTTCTTAATTTATTTCTCGCGCCGGGTCATGAACAAGTAGCCCTTACTATCTCCACCCTGTCATCGAAACATTCCTTTTCAAAGTAAAGCCTCTGATAGAGCTCATTCAGATCGTTTATTGAAACATCAGGGCTGTGCCAAGTAAAAACCCCTGATGGAGAAAATTTGGATCGCCGTTAAAGCATCAGTGCTTTTCAAATGAAAAGCCACTGATGGTGTCCAGCCATAATTTCACTGATGTATCAGGTATTTTCAAGTAAAAGCTACAGAAAAAATACATTTGCCGCCTTTTCTTAGTAAAAGCTACAAAAGGGGAACGATAAGCGTGTGAATCCAGAGACATGTCCTAAAGGAGCAGGTAGCAGTGAGGGAATCTCGCCAAAGACAGTCCACAGGTAGACTGTGAACATTGGCGATTTAAACCCAGAACCTTTTGGCTGGGTGTCATACACCTTTACATATAACATGTTCCAACATGTATGCCAGATCATCTATTGGGCTAACTTTGGTCTATCCGAGGGTTAAATGCACCAGGGTACATGTACAGACACACACACCCACACACACACACACACACACACACACACACACACACACAACTTTAGTGGAAGTGAAGACAGGAAAACACGCGGCACATTAAAAGTACAGCTTTAAGATTAGGGAATAAGGCGCAGCTCACTGTCTACTTTGAATGTTTCGCAGACTCTAAGGTCATTAAACATTCACACACATAAATCGCTACAAAGAGAAAAATGATCTATATTTGAGTCACGCAATTGTGACACCAGGCAGAGGTGAAAGGGCGCCCCTCTCTCTCTCTGTCTCTCTCTCTCTCTCTCTCTCTCTCTCTCTCTCTCTCTCTCTCTCTCTCTCTCTCTCTCTCTCTCTCTCTCTCCCCTATTAAAACACATTGTTTGTGAAGATTAATCCGTAAAGAACCTCGTGATCTCCCATCATAATGACCGCCTAAAGTGTCAGAATTGTAGGAGAATAGGAATGTTAATGGTAGTAATGGTGTTTTGTTCATGGGTTAGTTATAAATCGTGAAATGATTTGTTTGTTGTGTTGAAACTGCAAGAGCATTTCCCATGGTGCTCCAACTCTCTGTCTCCAGGCATCACCAAATGGAACATCGCCAACAAATGATCCCATCATTCATTCACACAAGCCCCATAGCAAGTTTACGTCCTGTACCTGAGGTCTTACTAGCGCCAAAATAGCCAATCGTGCTTTGCCTGTAGCGTCCCATGACAGCTCTCGGCTGATTGGTTGATTGATACCAGCTTTGATTTCATCCAATCCCCTTTGCTTTCCCATCAGAGGCGTCTCCTATGAATATTCAAATTAAAATATATATTAGGGTTGCAGCTAATGATTGTTTGGTGAATTTGTTATTCTTCTCAGTTTATCGTTTAAGAAAGTTGTCTATAATTGGCAGAAATAATGGAAAATTCAAATTAAAGGTAACACCGATGTCTAAGGTGTAGTCTGATGAAAATGGCAATTCCATTGGGAAGCTGAAACAAGCCACTAGAATCCAATATGACATAATGTATTCCGACCGCAGAGCTGAAATCACGTATTTCTCACAGGTTTCTATAAAGGTTGAGAGCGCAGAGGCAGCCGTTAAAATATATGAGAAGCCTTTTACCTTGCCTCTATTGACTAAACAAGCAAGTGATAAAGCATCCGTGCAGAGTGAAATATAATCATGGCAAATGATATACCCACACATGCTTTGGCTGGCCGTCAAATAGGCTATCACGATAATCAAATAGGGCCCGAACAAGAGTTCTCAGGGCCGGCCATTTAATTACCCCAGATGTATGCTTACAGTGTAAATCACAGGGAATAGCTGCATTAGTGCCAAAGAAACACAATGCAAATTAGGCCAGTCAACGGTGACAGAGCCACATGTGGCCGGCCGGCGTGATTGATGACGTACGCTGATGATTAACAGCTGGTACATTCTCTGCTGTAATTAATCGCTTGGACTTTTGGTGTGTTTTAGTGATACAATTAGACTGGATCGGGAGTATTAGGATGAATAGGGTCTCCTCATGGGGGCGAAGGTTCAGTTTCAGATGGCAGACACACGAGCGTTTGCAAAAAAGAAATTAGAAAGAAATGAAATTAATGAAATTTTGAATTGTTTGAAATGCACGGTGGGACATGATTGGTGGTAGGGTTGCCATATGGTTCTGGCGGCACCATTTAGTTTGTATGTCGTCCTATGTCATGTCAACAATAATTTTGGAGTAAAATTCTTGTTTATTGTTGTGAAAAAGTGGATGTGTTTGTATTAGCAGTAGCAGTCTGCATCAAAAGTTAATTAATTCCTGATGCCAGAGTACGCTTTTTCCAATTCCATTTGAAAAAAAGAAACCACCCTTTTACAAAGAACATGCATGTAATTCTGCCTTTATAAAATATGTGATTCCAATACAACAAAGCATCATACACAACAACACCCTTCCTTTATAACAGGCAAAAAATAATGAATTCATCAAATTGAATATTAAGTCAATTGATTGTTCCGGAGAGTTTGTCGCTACATGTGAACAATGTCATGTTTTTGCAAAAGCGTAATTAAATAACCTCGCTGGATCAATGTGGAAGGAGCCTCCAGCGCAGGATGACTATTCATGTTCCTTGGCGAGGGGTGGGCTGCTTTCCAGGCGTAGCGGGGACCAAGGTAGCGGGGTAGCCGCTCATGGGGCTAGCGCCGCAGCTAGCACGCCCCGCCCGCAGCATTAGCATTAGCTGCGCACATGTAGGTCACTGGCCTCCCCCAGGAAATACAGGCCTGGTTCGGGATTAGGGGCTATGATTCATTATGGGTGGATTTAATTAGGGAAAGAGTGGCCTTCGCTAACCGCCGTCTGTGGGTTGAAAATGTGGGGAGGATGGGAGGGGTTGTTATGGGGAGGTGGTGGCGCCCTGAGTTTTCCTAGGGTCCTTTGAGCAATACGCTGGCCGTACACTGTGCATATGTGATGTGTTCACACCGAGAAAAATGTGTCTTGTGTGTGTGTGTGTCGTGCGTGCGTGCGTGCGTGCGTGCATGTGCGTGCGTGTGTGTGTGTGCGCTCATGTCACGAGCGACCCATGTTGATGGATTCCCTAACACGGCAGGGTCCCATGCTCGTCGGAGGAAACACTAACTGGCTTTGATTTACACACCTCGAAGAAAAACAGCTATCCACTCCCACCGTACACACACAGCAGCCCTTTTCTGTAAGTGTAAGCGGGAGAGAGACCGTCTGGGGTCTCAGGAATTTAAGGCAGAAGATGTAATAGAGGAGTGGGGACGTTTTTGACGAAGGAAACATTCACACTCTCTCGCCGCACGTCTTCTCGCCAGCGATTTCAAAAAGCCAAACTCGAGCCTGCGCCGGCGTCAACGTCCTCTCATCGCACACAGAAATCCCTGTGAAATCCAATTTGGCCTTCCGTGAAAAATGCCCAGCCCCCCCCCATTCCTATAATGTCTCATTACACTTTGAAGGAAGAAGTGGGAAGGATTTAATGCGTTGTGTTATTCACTGAAATGGCAGAGTAGAGGACAAGATGGTCGTTTCTCAGAAATTGTACGGTCCCCGCAAAACCCTGGCCAGAGTGTGTTTGTCGTGACTCATTTGCTGGTCCTTGTGATGAGGACCTGAGCGTGTTTCATTTGATAGACATTGCAGGTTACCTGAGGACCGGTTGTGTTTTTGACACAATAGAGTTAAAAAAAACTCTGAGGACCAGAGGGTTTTCTCCATGTTAGGTTTCAGGACTTGTGCGGCCCTTGCAGGGTACTCTTGGGACCAGTGTGTGTTTGACTTCTACAGACAGGCAGGTGTTCGGAGGACCATTTGATACAACCAGCTGGTCCAGGGGCCTCTGAGTGATCTGAGGGGCCTCCAGCCGGGTGTGTTTTGCTGTGTTTTTTCTCCAAACTGCGTCTGCAAACACTTCCAGCCACGGACAGAGGCTGCGTCGTGAATTATTCAAGGTCTGACCCGTCGAGGGGAAAGGGTGGGGAGGGGTTGGTGTCTAAAAGTCAATACATCAGCTCTTCAGAAAGTACTTCAATGAGCCATATCCCAACCACAAAAACACATGAAAGGGAGTACAAGCAGAAACAACCTCTTGGATGATTTCTGAACCCCACCCCACCACCCTCCTGCCTCTCTATCAACATCTCCTCCCAGCCACCACCACCACCAAGCCCACACCGCCTCCACCCTCAAGGGCATTCTCCTGAACGATTTTTATGTGAGGTGCACCACTGCAAACACAAACAATCACAGAGATACCTTCTATTTTAGCACTAAAATATAGCTGGGCTGTGGATCTCTAACGCTTGACATGTCTATCTCTCACAGACAGACATAAACAGATAGATATATACATAGATAAGACACACAGACAAAAATACATAAACAGAAAATCCACCTGTCTATCTTGTTTGTCTGTCTGTCTGACTTTATTTGTCTTTGCACTACTGTCAAGTCCAAAAATGGTATGTTGGTGTGTAAATGTTAGTAACGAGAAACTAGTTCTAAAGACAGCATTTCAGCGGCAATATCCAAGCGTTTGTGAATAGGCCTCCTCTGATCTCCTTCTGGATCCCCTGATCACTACCCTCGCTAACACGCGGCAGTTCTATCCGTGCTGTCCCTCCTTCCCCATATGCGATGAGGACTCCCCAGCCTCTAGTCTCTACCCCTGAGAGACCCCCACCAAAGACTCCCAAGAGGGAGCCGATGAGTTATACAACCCCCAGCTCGCGGCTCAGTTTCCTGGTAGCACTTGCATGTATAATGTCCTGTTCTGTCAACCCGCATCATGCTCATCTCCACCACAGCGCGGCTCCCAGCAGCTCTCCCACACCTCCCCCAGCCCCCTGTAGCGGCGGACGCTCCGTGTTGCGACGCTAGCGATATGGGAGCAGATGCTATCGTGGCCTGACCCGTGGTGGTGGGGCTAGCGGTGCTCCATAGCACTTTCCTGTTTGCACTGAGTGGCCGTTGGAATGCCTGTGTCCTAGCTTAGTGTAGCGGGGCGTAATGCAACCGCCTTCTCATTGTAATTACCCAAGGAGAGCCTGCCGGCTTCACTAGGAATCTTTTCGCTTTCAAGTAATTTCCGGTTTTAGGTTGTACAATAACTTGTTATTTCGTTCCTCAAACTGCTCCTTGACAGCCATGTTCTTGAAAATAACAAGAGACGTCTTCCGCTGTGCAGACTACGAGCAGATCCAGCCATTGCCTGCCTACTTCTCCTTCTTCTTCTTCTTCTTCTTCTTCTTCTTCATCTTCTGCTGAGTTGTAAGGCGGATTGCAGACATAAGTGTTGTATTACTGCCGTTGGCTGCACTGTCCCTGGGCCCAGCTTTACCGGCATCACTACACCATGTGTGAAGGGGTGATGGACAAATGTTCCAGAATGTTCTGAAAAGGGAATATCACTAGCGTTGCCTTAAAGGTTATCCAAGGATTTAGCAGGAACAATGTAGGGAAAAAGTCTTATGATGGCTAGCATGTACAACAGCGCCACTGGATTAGTCTGATTGGCTTATCTCACCGACTGTTGACCTGTGCAATATTCATGAAATATACACAAAAAAGTTTGTGTGTTTGGGTTACGACAATATTCAAATTGAGTCTGAGTTGAATTAAAAATTGTGTTGATATGTTATAAGTTGTTTATATGCATTGGGAAAATATCCTGAGGGGCCTCAACGCAAGCAGGAGAGAGTAGGAGAACCATCCTTTACATTGGAAAGAAACCCACCTAATTAGTACCTCAACAATAACTTTAAAATACCAAATAAAGTACTGTGATTTACTTTTCCTGTTCGCATCGATGCCTGCCTTAATTCTAAGGGACATTGAGACTTTCGTTTTTCAATAATACCAATTAAGGTCCGACAGCAATGAGAATGAGCCTCTCCCACCAAGACCTTTTAAAATTGATTTGTTTTGGAAGAAAAAGGGACGACTTCCTGTGAGTTGAACAGCAAGAGCCTGTTAAAGCCTGCGAAAGCCGCCTAAACCCGGACCCAAATAGCTTAATTGAATGTTTCGTCCGACCGGCCCCCGTATTTTTTCCGACTCATCTCAATAAATCAGGACGGTCTGGGCGTAATAATGGCTTCCTGTGTGAGGAGCGTTTGTGAACTCGCTCGATTTTAAACCAAGAATAACAACAACAACAGCGCTGTGCCTTCAGGGGGGTTGATGAAGAGACCATCCCAAATCTGCCAAACAGGAAGACAAACATAAACAGACGCATGCCAAGCCGATGCCACTGTGGCAATGAGATGGCAGCGCTAATAAAGGGAGTGATTTGTGAATATATCTGTTGGCCCTTGTCAGACGTCTCTTGAATGCAATGTGTAAAAGCACAGCGTAACAAGCATTCAAACCAGACACTAAAAGCTAACAAATAAATAGCTAACAAAAACGGGTATATACTAAAAACCGAGGACATTTTATGCAAACACCAAAACAAATACCAAACAAGCATAAAATCGAGAGCGCACAAACATTAATATACAAACGTACAAACAAGAACACGCAAGCAAAAATTAAAAAACAAAAATGTACAAACAAGAACATACAAACAAACAAACAAGAACATACAAACCAACAAGAACATATAAAAAAACATTAACAAACAAACATTAACATACAAACATACAAACCAGAACATACAAACGGAACTACAAAAAACAACACACAAACAAGAGTGTACAAACATACGAACAAGAACCTATGAACAAGAACATACAAATAACAACGTAAAAACGAAATTTACAACAAATAAAAATACACACAACATACAAACAAAACCACCTTCATTCCAAAACAACAAACAAAAAATCGATGTCTGCTATTGGCCGGTGCATCACAGGGTAGGTAGAGGCCAGGGAGCCCGGTCATAAAGATAGATTAATTAATAATGAGATTCATTGAATGGGACTGCTTACCTCTCTAGGGGGCAAACTAATGCAAATTGAGAGCCGCAGCAATCCCCTTAAGGGCTACAAAACAGAGCTGAGCAAACAGACATCTACTCTGTGTTCCGAATTTTTTTTGTCTCTCATCTGTGGTACATCAAGAATATGGAAAACTGACGGAGAAAAATGTCTTATGCAATACTTCCTTAAAGCACGAGTGATAATACAAAGTGAAACCTTGATAAAGTTTATCATTCCTCATGAACTTTTTGTTAATTAGATTCAAGATTTATCAAGATTCAAGCGTTTTATACGACACAAGTATGCAGTGAAACGTATTTTTTAAAATGTAGGGTATAAACCGCGGTTACAGACTTGTATCTGAGAAACATGAATTCCCTCACCAAGGTAAATTGCCCCTCATGGTATGCAACCATTTCACCATCATATTTCTTTACATATATACACATCAATGCGTAGTAGCACTGAAACCAAATAGGAAAAGTAAGGAAATAGAGTGTTTATGAGTGTGTTCCTATGAGGCGGCCCTTTTTACTTGTTTAAACACGCACACTGGCATCACATGTCTGTCTCCACCAGTTCCATGACACGTGCGCTGATCTCGGTGACATCGTGACACCCCCGTGCCAGGGCTCAATGAGACGTAGTCGGGTGAGACGCCCAATCTGACAGAATGCATTAAAACAAACTGGCAGACTGCTGCTGTTTCTACTGCTACGGTTTCTCCACAAGCAGGGGCGTCCGACCAGAGCCCTCTCTTTCTCTCTCTCTCTTTCCCTCTCTCCCTCTCTCCCTCTCTCTCTCTCCCTCTCTCTCTCCCTCTCTCTCTCTCTCTCTCCCTCTCTCTCTCCCTCTCTTTCTCCCTCTCTCCCTCCATCCCTCCCTGCCTCCCTCCCTCCCTCCCTCCCTCTCTCTCTCGTCAAACATGCTCACTCAACCATGCTAAAATCCACTCTGCCTATTTTTGACAGTTGGCTGTCGACAGGTTATGGAAGGCCTATTGTTGTCATTGAAAGGAATACAATGTTGTAATAATATTTGTTTCATAGCGCCATTGCGACCGGTATATAGGAATTTCTGCAACAAACGTAAATTCCGTCCCTGGGGTATTACACAATCTCTTATTCATGTTGTCTATTTTGTTGCGCTAGCGGGCAGATGCCAAGCGGGGAACGGTAGAGGGGAACCCTAGTTTATTTTGGAGTTTCATAAGCCTACTGTTGCTGGTCAGGCCGGTGAGGGAGGGATGAAGGAGTAGGGTTGTCCTGCTCTAAGCATGCAGGATTGATGTCAGAGTCGCGCCGCTCGCTGAGCTCAGCTCATTTCCTTACTTCTTTACTGTGCTACTTAAAGCCAGCCAGGTGGGCGACTTCATATAAAACCACTGCTGCAGACTTTTACTTTGAAATAAGGGTGCAACGATAAGTGGATTAATAGAGAAGTCAATCAAACCTAATATTGGTAATTTATTGTCATATGTTAATAAGTCATTTATCAAGTACAAATGTCGTTTGGTTTTCTTGGCTGCTTGTCAATTAAACACATTTAAGATAACACTTTGCACTCTGGTAACTTGTGATGGAATTTTCTGTTATTCAGTACATTGTATAGATTCAATTATTAATTGATTGATCAGAAAAATTATTGTGAGATAAATCAGCTATAAAGATAATAGTTCCAGCCATACTTTGAGGACTGGAAACAGGAGGTCAACTTCCCCCAAAGGAAACTATTTAAACTGGACAAGAATCCATTTTGTCAACACTAAGTAAATTCTGTTGTCTGTTTAAAATAGTTAATACGGTCTTTCTTCATGTAGGATTGTAGAATGTAATATATTCAACTTAAAGTTTGAAAGAAGCGTGAAAACTAGGAAGTCCCCAGCAGAGAGACCGAGTTAAATCTTTACCCCACTGGGTGAAAACCATGTCAGAATGGAGCTTTATTTGGACCTTACAAAAACTGAAATATCGACACTCCACCCCAGTTCTGTAACATATTTACATCTGAAAAACATTTATGAAGAAATAAAGTGATTATACATTGATCTTTCCCTCCACAAATGGGATGACATAAACTGCCCAGGCCGGAGCTGTGAAAGAGTGTTCAAAGCGTTTGAATATCGAACTGAGACAAATTGTCCGAGGTCGTCACTTTACTCAGACGCTCAAACTGCAGGATGTTGTGGCAAGACAGCCCACACCCAGATCTGATATACTGAAACGCATAAAAATATATT
>NC_136950.1:8115033-8132533 GCF_949987615.1 Pollachius pollachius | reverse complement strand
TATGAGGTCATACAAGATGATATAGGATAAGATTAGACAGTATGATATCGGCTGTGATAAGAAAAATGATTGGTTGATACGATTCTCAACACTGCTGGGGTAAAACATTCAGATGTTCTGACCATGGAATCGATGCACAGGATCTTAGCTGTTAGCCTTAGCTCAGAGCTCTAGCCGCTAGCCCCTAGTGCTAATCGCTTGTGTCAGAGTTGTCCCCATGCCCATAACTCAAGAGCAGGCGACCTTTCCCCGCCCCGCAACCCGGCACTTTGACCTCCGTCCATCAACCACAGGGAATCTCGGCACGCACTTCCTGTCATTCAGATCTGACAGCGTCCGAATTGACCAATCACGTGGAGACATGCTGACGGACCTCCCGAAGGCCTCCCTTCACAATGGACTGATGTTTATTCAATTATTTTTTCACGTTTTTTGTTTGTCGGATTTGCATCCAGACAACAGTCAGAGAGAATCACAAGCGCACAAACCATTAGGAGACATGGTCGACACACACGCACACACACACAGACACAAACATACACACACACACGCACACACACACACACAAACACACACACACACACACACACACACACACACACACACACACAGTGTGTGTGACAACATGCACTGCTCCTGCGGCGGTCTCACATACCCAGGGCTGCAGTCACCCCAACCACAACCACCGTAACCACCACTTCAACTAACATCATCATCACAGTCACCACCATAGCAGACACAACTAACACAGGCACCACAGGCACCACAGGCACCACAGTCACCACCACCACAGTCATCACAGTCACCACAGTCACCACCACCACAGCCACCACAGTCATCACAGTCATCACAGTCACCACCACCACAGTCATCACAGTAACCAAAGTAACCACAGTCACCACAGTTACCACCACCACAGCCACCACAGTCACCACAGTCACCACCACCACAGTCATCACAGTCACCACAGTCACCACCACCACAGTCATCACAGTCACCACAGTCACCACCACCACAGCCACCACAGTCATCACAGTCATCACAGTCACCATAGTCACCACCACCACAGTCATCACAGTCATCACAGTCATCACAGTCATCACAGTCACCACCACCACAGTCACTACCAATGCAACCAACACCACAGTAACCAGGCACTACCACACTCACAGTCACCACCACCACAGTCATCACAGTCATCACAGTCACCATAGTCACCACCACCACAGTCATCACAGCCATCACAGTCATCCCAGTCATCACAGTCACCACCACCACAGTCACTACCAATGCAACCAACAACACAGTAACCAGGCACTACCACACTCACAGTCACCACAATCACAGTCAGCACAGTCACCACAGGCACCACAGGCACCACAGGCACCACAGGCACCACAGTCACCAGTCACCACAGTCAACCCCACCACAGTCACCACAGTTACTAGTCACCACAGTCACCCCCACCACAGTCATCACCACCACAGTCACCAGTCACCAAGGTCACCAGTCACCACAGTCACCAAAGTCACCACAACCACCACAGTCACCAGTAACCACAGTCGCCACAGTCCCCACCAACGCAGTCCCCATCACGCCTGTAGCTAGCTATAAGGTCACAGAGGTCCGGACAGTCATTTCTTTAGAGCTAAAAAAAAAAACAACCCACCCAAGCCTCCGCCCGCTCCCCGTCTCTCCGCCACAGGTGGGAGGCTAATCACGCAGCAGGCATGGAGCGACCCCATCCCCTCGCCACACCCAGGGGGCCCCGGGATCAAGCAGACTAATGGTCGACCTAATCACGCCGGATTGGACGCATCGATTGCGACGCTCATTTGAGACCTATTGTTTGGCTGGGGCCACTGCAGGCAGATTTATCTCAACCTCCCCCCCCCACATACACACACCTCCATACCCTGCTACCCCCCACTCCACCTCACCTCACCTCACCTCCACCCCCCCACCTTCCCCCCCCCAAATTGCTGCACCCTTTATTCAGATTACACTAATTTAGCCCATACTTCAGCCCGTCCCCCGAGGGTTAAATAGATTACCAGGAGGAGATGAAAGTCCTGCTGAATTGCAGTTTTAAGACCTGACTTCCAGAGGCTGCGACTTGGAATAATTTACTGCGACAAGGTTTATAAGGCGGAGTCCCGGGCCCTGGTGTCCACTCCCCCCCGCCTCCCCGCGTTTGTCATTGGAGGAGTCGCGGGCCGCCGAGGCCGTCGCACCACGTTGAAGCCTCTCCCCTCCGTCTCCTTGACTTAGCGTGTTGACGTGCTTGCACACGCAGTTCTGCATGGGGAGCGCGTCGCCCGGGTGACGGCTGACACCGGCTGTCCCCGCGGCGAGCCTCATCCTTCAAGGGCGAGGGCGACGGCGGCGGCGGCGGTGGCGTGACGCCAGCGCGCTGTAATCAATGCGGCCCGGGATACAGGAGGTTGACGCGTGTCAAGCGCACAACAATGGCACTTAAGTGGGAGCTCATTTGCGTCCCCATATATGAATATATATATATATATATCATATATCTTATGTTTCCAAGCTTTAAAGAACAGCTTTAAGCTTTTTAATGATAAGATCTATAGATATATATATATATATATATATATATATATATATATATATATATATATATATATGCAGACAAACATGGGTTTAATCGCATTTC
Organism: Pollachius pollachius; assembly: GCF_949987615.1. Lineage (NCBI taxonomy): Eukaryota > Metazoa > Chordata > Actinopteri > Gadiformes > Gadidae > Pollachius > Pollachius pollachius. The sequence goes on along the minus strand of NC_136950.1, from coordinate 8,129,859 downwards.
TTCGTAACATATAAGAGAAAACATGTAATTTACTTACACATATAAGAGACCAAGAGACACAAGTAGGGACCGGTAGAGACCAATAGAGAGACCAGCAGAGAAACCAGTAGAGCCCAGTAGTGACCAGTAGAGACCAGCAGAGACACCAGTAGAGAGAGAGACCACTTCTAGTTCGAGACTAGTTTGCCAAATCCTAACAGATCCGCGACCCATTGGAGTGTGTGTAGAAGCGGCAGAGGCCCCGGGGAGAGACAGACACACACATCTGTTTTACATGCATATTGGCATCCATACATTCATACAGCGCGAGAGTGTTTGAGCTCTGGGAGCTCTTGGGACGAGGCCCCTGTGGTTAAGGCGTGACCTACTGTGTGCCTTAAAGAGCTGTGTGCTTATTGATGCTGAAACACAAAAGGACCCCTCATGCCGTAAGCTGATTGGACAGCCCAGGGATTGTGGCGCATGCTCACCAATCATGGTTGAATCCCCTTGAGTTCCCCGAATGTTGAGTTTTTGTCACATGTCGGTTGAGAGGCGTAGTGTAGCATAACACACTGTGTTATGCTAGTGTGGCAGAGCTTAGCTTTATATAGCGCGGTGCTGCATGTTATGGCGCTGTGTCGCATATCATCGTTTTAAAAAAGTCTTGCACCGTTGCTCCTCTTTTACGCTTGTCTTTGAAAAGCGTAAAAGAGGAGATCCACTCACCATATTTGAGTGTGTTTTAGTTCAATTTCAATATAATAACTTTTTTTTAATAAGTTGACCTCAGAGTTGTGTTTTTGAACAACCATCAAAGTCTTAAGTACGAAGGGTACCATTTTAGTCTCCCTTGACAGACACAATCTCATCATTCTTTGGTACGAAGACAATCACCAAACAAAACTCAGAGTACTCCGGCCTCGGCCTTTAAAAGAAACTAAACACACACACACACACACACACACACACACATACTAACACACAAACACCAACACATACCAACACACACACACAAAACCTTTGAGAATGTGTGAGTATTTTCTAATCATGGAGTCTCATCGCATCAAATACCTATTTTAATTAGCAGACTAATTTCTTCCTAATGGCTCTTTACATGGCAGAAGATATGAAGTCTGGGCTGGTAGCGCTATTGTGTTCGCTCCTCTGGTGGCGGTGGGTGGTGGCGGTGGTGGCGGTGGTGGATGGAGGTTCCCTTGTGAAAGGAAACAAACGCTACCAGAGTTTGACAGTCCTGACTGGCCTTCAGCCGGGCCGCTGTGTTTAAACCCGGGCAGAGAATGTCACCTAGTGTTAGATACAGCGACAAAGGAACTGAGAGAGAATGGAGCAAGAGAAAGGGAGGGAGAAACCGAGCGAGAGAGAGAGAGAGACAGAGAGACAGAGAGAGACAGAGAGACAGAGAGAGAGTGAGTGCGATGGAAAGGATGGAAGGTGGAGGGGATGGAGGGTGGGGTGGAGGCGAAGAATGCAAGCGCATACGAGCACAAACAAGAAAAGACAGAGGAAGGGGAAATGAGAAGGTAGGGAGCAGAATGGGAGGAATAGAGAAAGGGCGAGAGATGGGAGGGGTGGGGGGGGAGGGAGGGAGGGAGGGAGGGAGGGAGGCAAGGCGAGAATGAGAAACCAAAAGAAATAAAAGAGGAAAGACAGAAGGGTTGGCTTTGTCCTGACAGCCTCTCTCTCTCTCTCTCTCCCTCTCTCTCTCTCTCTCTCTCCCTCTCTCTCTCTCTCTCTCTCTCTCTCTCTCTCTCTCTCTCTCTCTCTCTCTCCCTCTCTCTCTCTCTCCACTCCTGGTGGGTGATGAGGAGGTGGTGGTGGGGGAGAGGATTGGTGGGGGCGGGCACATGCTCCAACAGTCAAGCTGAAAAACACGGAGCCTTGTTGCATTCATTCTTATGTAGCAGCAGCTCTCTCATGGTTGCCTGGTTGTTGTCAAATAACTTATTACCACGCCACCCCCACACACACACACACACACACACACCCACCCAGCCACTCCTCAGCTCCTCCCGCCTTCCTCTTCTCTCTTCTCGCTCCTCTTCATCACCCCCCACCCAGGGTTGTGTGCAGACCCAGCGTCTGCTTTCTGTTTACCTGAACAATCCCCGCCTGCATTCCTCAGGTAACCATGGTGTCTTTCACTGCTGTTGTAAACTGAGCGCATTGGTGGTGGTGGTGGTGGTGGTGAAGGAGGTTGTGTTGGTGGTTGTTGTGGAGGAGGTGGTGTTGGTGCTGGTGGTGGTTGTGCTTGTAGCGCTGGTGGTGTTGCCTTTGAGGGCCAAGAAACCAGGTGGTGTCCCCCCAAGATAGACAAACAAAGGCCTGTATAATCTTGGCCACACCCACAATGCAGTGCGGAAGAAATATGGTTGCGTGACACAGCAACATAGAACACAAGTCTGTGTGTGTGTGTGTGTGTGTGTGTGTGTGTGTGTGTGTGTGTGTGTGTGTGTGTGTGTGTGTTTGTGTACGTGCGTTCATAATGTATTGTTCTTAATGAAAGTAGATTCGACCAGATAGATGTTTTTCTGTGAATTGAAAATGCAGGAAGTAAATCGTGACTGAGAAACTAATAGACCACATCCCCAATTAGGAAACAACAAAAGCAAAGGAAACAAGGTTATAAGTATCAATGCTGGAAGTTGGATGAATGTGCTGAATATCTGTGGGAACAAATATTTGCTGTCAAGTATGACAGGCCTCACTTATTAATCAGCAAGACAATAGAGCTTCATAACATAATGGAATAGGCTTCGGTAGAAAAATAACAGCCATTGAAATTGGCTATTCCCTTCTCCTCATTCTCAAACAAATATTTGTTATTCTGCAAACACTGCCGTGCCATTTGAAACTGAAAGCAAAAAAGTGGAGCGAATTATCAACTAGAAATTAGAGTCCAACTTTTTATTTTTCTTAAAAGTCATCTCACTGACTTCAGTAGGTCATATGTTTTTTTGGGTTGATTCGAAACTTTGCCTCCACAACATTTCAGAGATTATATGAAGTGATAATATTAGCTTTAATTAAAGTGATTCAGGTTGTGAATGGTACACTTTTTCGGTTTGATGACTTTTCAGTGGATTAAATTAATTTTTCATGTATTCAAAAATATTTAAATGTATTAAGTCTAATAAAATTATAATTAATATAGGCCTACATTTTTTAATTATCAAAGTTTTACTCTTGATACTAAAAATGTATATTTTATCAAAAAATAAGGTAATCACATCACGTTGAGCAGAACCCCATTTTGACCAATAATTTATCGTATTAGCCTTGGTTTATCGTCAAATATCAAAAAGTACAACATACTTCCATGTCTTAAACGCTAATTCTCATCTAATGAGGTTAAGAAGACAGTTGCAGAATGTAACGTCTCAGACAGATTTTGTGATTTTCATGTGTTTCATGATCATTTTTCCCTGTTCCGGCTTTCTCTTGGCAAGGTCACTGAAAACATATTAACAAACTGCACATCATGCTACTCTCCACCACTGTCCTTGTTCCTCCCCTTGCCTGCTTCCATCGTCGCACAAGGCTCTCCCACCGAGTGTTGGCCGCTCTCCACCTCGCTGTGAGGGTGAAGCAGGGGAGCAGGGGAGGAGGAGGAGGAGGAGGAGGAGGAGGAGGAGGGGGGAGGTGGAGGAGGAGGAGGAGGAGGAGGAGGAGGGGGGGAGGTGGAGGAGGAGGAGGAGGAGGAGGAGGAGAGGAGGTGGAGGAGGAGGGGGGAGGTGGAGGAGGAGGAGGAGGAGGAGGAGGAGGAGGAGGAGGGGGGAGGTGGAGGAGGAGGAGGAGGAGGAGGAGGAGGAGGAAGAGGGGAGGTGGAGGAGGAGCAGCCCTGCAGGGGAGCCCAGAGGAGCACATGAATGAATCCTTGGCTGAGATCCGGGACTGCCTGGCACCCTTTAAAGCCGCTTTGAGCCGGTCTGAGACGCTCCTCGTGGGCTTGTCAGCTGTCCAGAGCTCGAACAGAGGCTGTGCTCGCTTTGGATGACAGCCTCGCCCGACTGCCGCAGCCCTCACTAGAACCACCACCCCCACCAGCACCAGCACCTCCAGGACCACTAACACCCCCGACCGCACCCTGAGGTCCAAGGGGCCTGCCAACATTGGGGAGACGGGGCTGGGAGTGGGGACAGCTTGACGGGGGTGTCCGTCACAAGAGCGGTCGTTCCCCACTCTCGGGCGGCGGAGCAAGATGGCTGACTTGGGTGACATTCTCTCTTAATCGACGGCTAGGAGAACGACCCCCAGATAAACAACCCCCGCCCCCCTGCAGAGGAAGGGGGGTGGAGAAAGCAGAGGACCAGGGAGAGGAGAGAAGAGGAAAAGAAGGAGGAAGGGGAAGAAGAGGGTTGGGAGAGGAAGAGGAGAAGAGGAAGCAGGAAGACGAGGAGGTGAGGGGGAGAAGGAGGAAGCGGAAGAGGAGGAATAGGAAAAGGAGGAGGAGGAGGGATGGAGGAGCAGGGAGGACAGGAGGAGGAGGAAGAGGAAGAATAGGAGGAGGAAAAGAAGGAAGAAGAGGAGGAGGGAGATCGAGTTCCCTATAAAGGGGGGGTATAAAGGAAAGGCTGGGAGCCGGTCCCTCTAGGGGAGGTGAGGGTCTGGTCTGGATTTTGTTTGAAAGTGGATATTTGTGAAACAGAAGCCAGGGTTCAACTGGAGCGGGGAGGCGGTTGGCTCGCCGTTACGGGTGGCGTGCTGGGTGTGATGTTGTTGTCAGCGGGTGGGGGGGGGACGACATAATGTTTCAGTGGGTAGAACGGCAAGAAGGAGGCGGAGAATGTTATGTGTTGACACAAAGTTTGGTGTTTTCTCAGATGGTGAACATTAAAGGTCATACAAGATGGGGGGGGGGCTGAGGGGGAAGTGGAAATTGATGAAAGCCATCAAGTTGAGGCTTTAAAAGAGAAAAGGAAACGTGCCGTGTTTGAGGCTTGGCACATTTTAATTAGGCTCATCAATAGCATGGCAACCTTGGCAAAGGGAAGGGCTGTAACTGCTGTGGACACATAATATTTAATGTTCTCAGCACTATGCTGATGCACGGCGCTCTAATGAAAACGCCTTGAGAAGACAAGTCTTTTAAAATAATTACATTTACCCCATCTTTATGTCTATTGCCCATTAGTTTATTGGTTCTATATTTAAACGGACACCCTTAATGTCCGCCGTGGTTTGAAACCCAAAGCCCGGGAAGAAGCCACTGTAGGGTCCGAGACGGGGGGGAGGGGGAGGGATGGGGTCTTTAATGATGCAGCAATTAATGAGATATAGAGAAACATACAACTCCATGGATTCAGCATCGCCCGCTAATTAGGGGGTAATCATTCCCTCCGAGTCTCTGTCACTGTGTTTACGCTCTTGTTTGTGTTTTTTGGTTGTGTGTTGTAATGGGGAATGGCTTGAGCTGTAACCTCTAACAGGAAGCGTCTCGTTAGTGCAGAGTCAGGACTTATTCAAATGATAGCTACCTGGTCATTTATTATTTATTCATGAATCATTCATTAACCCCCAAATGACTTACTATTTACCGTTCAGTCATTTATCAGACGCCTTTATCCAGAGCGACTTCCAGGGAATTTAGAAACAGGTCGTTAAGGAGCAGCTAGGGGCAAAGGGGCATCTGGCTCAGGGAGGCCTTCGGGTCAGGCTGAGGACACCGGGGATCGAACCCAGGGGCTTTGGGCTGGGAATCTGAACAGCCTCAGCCTTGTAGACTATCCTTCCCTTTGAATGAGCTAAAGTTATTGCTATATTATCAGGATCGATGTATTATAAATAAGAATACCAAAAGGTATCCACAGGTACTCTGTGAATACCTCAAAATAAAAATTACCTAATGACAGCTGGGCTTTGGATTAATAGGCAATGATAAAACATATTAGCACCAGACATGAGGACGTGTTTGTAATTGAATCCAGCTCTCTGGTTGTAAGCTAGCTCTCGCTAGTCTGATTGCAGCCCCGTCATAGCCCAGAGAGGTTGCGGTAATACCCGCCAAATTACCGCCGGAATTACCCCCAACTGTTGCCAGTCACGGGGAACGTCAACAACATCTACCACGCTAGTTGTGTGTGCCCCACATCAGACATCTGAGAGTGTGTCGATCTGCATTTATTTTGTCCTCCCAAAACGAATCCCAACACTCAAATGTTTTAGTCTTTGATTATAGCTTTCGGTGACTCTCTAGCGTCTGCTCTGATGTGTTCACTGCTTCAAAAGCAGATGTCACGTCTGGTTTAGAAGCAGTGAAATTGTTACCAACATACGGTGTATGAAAGCTCCGGAAAAACATCATTCAAATCCATATTTGTTTCAATAGATATGAGAGAAAAAGTAATTGGTGCCGTTAAATTGAAAACATTAGCATTAGCGCATGACTGTTGTTGACTGACGTCGGAAATGGGAGGAGGTTGGTGGAGAAGGTGGTGGTGGTGGTGGTGGTGGTAGATGGTAGGTAAACGTTCATCCTTCCTTTACAATTTGTGATTTAATTAAACAAGCGTTGCTCTGAGAATATTTAAGAGAAGCCAAACAACGCCACCCCTGCCACCACCCCCCTCAGTGGGCATTGGCCTTGCGAGCGGGAAAAAAAGAAATAACAAAATGTCCCCCTTCTCCATTAGGGATCGACTCTCGAAGCGGTTTCCCCCCTTCCTGCAGTTCCCAAGCACTCGGCCCCGGAGAATAAATAAGATAAGGTGCAGAGCAATGAAAGCATCCATCATTCAAAGAGGGAAAGGGTAATTTGCCTTGGCCTCTTCTGACGGCTTAACATCTTTCCCTGCTATCCTATTTTAATTGGCAATCATGAATTAACTGAATGAGACCACTGTTCATCGGCCGCTGTCGTCCTCACACCACTGCATTTAATTGGCCGAGCTTGATGAGTAGCAAGATAGAGCGCCACACAATACGTCCCGGTGATTGGCAAGTCTGTCCGTTAGCCGCCGCACAATTAGGACAACGGCAAATCACCGCCGCCGTTTGGTTTCCACTCTCTCCCTCTATCGGAAATACCTTGGTCCGCCGCCCCCCACCCCCTTCACGTGACGTTCCTTGCGCCGAATGCATGAGAGCTAACTGCGTGTTATGTCATGTTTCACACAGGAAAGGTGGCTGTTCTGGGGCGGGGTAGTTTGTACAAGGTGACGGTCTTAATGAAACCTGGGGGGGGGGGGGGGGGGGGAATGCGACCACGAGGTCTTAGAAAACCCAGAGGAAGAGCCAGTGTCAAGGGGAGGTAGGATGGTCTATTGGTCAGGGGGGTTATCTGGCTCCCGGGCCAATAGGTTCAGATTCACTGTAAGTGCCTTCGGGTAAAAAGGGTGTCTAGCCTGGAGATGCATCCTGATCACGTGACCCCACGTTCTGTTTCGCTACATGGATCTGTCTGGACCTCTAGCTGGGCGGGAGTATATACCTTGACAAAAAATGACGCCATGACGGTGCGCTAGTCCAAACTTTCGTTATTGATTCTATTTCTGCAATAACTGCACTTCTGGCTGTGTTGACTCTACTAATGTTAACGTTACCGCTCATTGCCTGAGGAGATGCTATGAGTGTTTTGCCAGCAGCGGCCTGTGTTTTACAACATCAACTATGACGCGGTCCATGGTTGGACTGGGAACTTCATCAACTACAGTCTCTGATTGGCCCGATTTCATTGTAATTTCTAGAATTTGATATGGCCGGCTAGAGGTCAAGACTGATCCGTGTAGTGAAACAGGATGTGAGGTCACATCACTAAATGTAGTCAAGAACCGTTAAGAATGGTATCAATAACTTATCTATGACTCTGGGCCCTATCTTGCATCCAGCGCAATATACTTTCTACACTGACGCATATATCGTTGCTAGTTAGAAACTGGCGCAGAGCGTTCTTTTACCTCCACGCGTCGGTAAATAAGGGAATGATCTTGCACCCCAAGGGGCAGTTCGGCGAAAGGAGGAGGCGTGTTCTGGCACAAACGTTCCCTGGTGCTATTTTGCAGTTTCAGAAAAAAATTCTACCACAAACCAGGAAATACCTGGTTTAAAGGCAGTGGCGCGTTGTTCAGATGCTATTTTAAGGGCGCATGCATAATGTTGCTTGTGCACCTCGCGCATGCACTTTGCTTCTCTCATCTATCTAGCCACACATTCTTGGTGAATTATTTGGGAAAGAACAGCTGATACAGTGGTAATAAGTTGTACTTTTAAATCAATGCATCTGCAAACACCGTACAGCAATCACATATTTTCTTAACACAGACATCGTGTACAAACAAGCCAATAACTTTTAGGATTGATGAGTATTTGATCGTGAAAAAACATTGTTTTACCACGAGTGAGTGTTAAAAAGAATGAATGAATGCGGGCGTGCGTGTGTGTATGTGTAAAATAATTAATGAATATTAGGAACACAAGTTGATAACGATAATGCATACAATACTGGTAAGAAACAACGTTTGTTAATGTATTGCGTATATCATTAAATAGAACCACAGTTACCGCATATCATATGTGTGTTAAGTTTTCTTTGCTGAAATTTATTTGAAGGCTCATTATTTCTGAAGTTGTGGAAGAAAACGCTATTCCATGTGTGAATTAGGCCATATTATTTCGCCATAAACTGATTTTTTTTTGAAAAACTGTTTAACATTCATGTGGTCATGATTCTGTCTCATCGGAGACTGCAAACGCGCTGTCAAAATATCAACTCGTCAGATTCAAATGCGCTCATGGCTCCTAAAGGGGATGGGCGATGGCACTCTCATTGGTTTATTGCACATTACTTCCAAACCACACCTATGGGTAATTTGGCTACTTCAGACCAACCCTTTTTAGATTTGCGTCCGGCGCAAGAGTAAATTATCCGCCGGTAAAATAGCAACATCGCCATTGAACCGCCCACAAAGCTACTTGAGTTTGGTGCTTCTCACTTGCGTTTCAGACCGTTAAAATAGGGCCCTGTGACTCACCTGCACTTTGATATGATGTGGGCAGAGCTGCGAGGCAAGGCAGGGACAAACAAAACAAACAAATGGAAATTGCCATGAAGAAAACAAAGCAATAACGATAGACACACTTCGAAATAAAAGCCCGGTGATCTCCCCAGCCGCGGCGGTGAGCAGAGAGAGAGGGAGAGGAGCCCGGGCGGTGTGATCTTTGCGCCGGTGCGAAGTGTGTGTCTCCTACGTCGGAGCGCTGGTGATTAAGACAGCCCGCGGGTGTGTCACGCACCCTACTCTTTTTTACATACGAGGTCAAATGTTCAAAGCATTTCCCTTTCTCACTCCATTTTAAAAATAGGAAAAAGGGGAATTAAACTTTAATGGGCTGATGAATAAATATTTTGTGTCTCGAGGACTCAGCACTTTCCACCGCAACCCCCCCGCCCCCCTCCCTATCCTCCTTCCCCCTCCCTCCCCCCTCCCTATCCTCCCTCCCCCTCCCTCCCCCCCACTCGCGCGCAGCACGCAGATTAATTAACTCCTTTATTCTCTCTAGCCTTTAGTGAATTAACACATCTCATTCAGTAGCCTGTTGTTCAAGCGGCTGTTGCTTTCTTTCTCCCTCATGGGTGAAAATTAGCAGTTTTACCTTTTTTTTCTCCCGTTTTCAAGACGCAATATGTCACAAAGCAGGACGCATAATGAACCAACGTTTGAGTCACCGTTTGAACCTCGTTCCTTTATTGTTTCAGTCTTCTTCGTTCGGATGTGACACAAACTCACCAAACGCCCGGGGGTCGGTCCATATTCATTAGTTTGCTGGGGTATTACGTCCCATGTTGAAACCTGTTCGCTGTAATACCCCTGAAATACAAGAGGGAGGAAATCACAGAGCACTGAATTATAAAGCATGCGCAGAATTCCTTCTTTCAGTGCGAGAATAGAAAAAAAAACAGGACGAATGTTGTGGATATTTCCGTCCGGATTTATTCTCGGCCGAACAACAAAAGCTTTATAACCTGAGAGCACTTCTTCATTTTTTTTTAGTGGGTCTTATTCCCTCTATTTTCATGAAACAAATATGCATCTCAATAAAAGCCCCTTGTGTATAAGAAACCATGGTCCTACAGAAATAAATAAATAAAAGCGCTCTATTATTCAATAGTCGACCGGTGAAGACAACGGCAGCAGGTGCAGACCAGCAGGCCAGATAAGAGTAAAAAGCGCTCGTGCCCTACACATAACATTCACATAACATTCACGTGTTGTGAAATAACTTAATGTAAGAAGAACGCCTCTCCCAAACACAATCATTTCCTAATCCATTACACATTCAGTTGCAAATGCTTTTTGCTCGTTAGTGTAGCCATTATATACTTGAGTGCGTTAACGTCTGTTAGCAAAAAAGCAAAAGTGTTGCTGATTTTCATTGCCCTAATCGTTGTTCTCTTATTGTGGGCAGGCTCAAAGCAAAAGCGTTTAATGACCGGCCCATTTCGGTTCCTTTCATGAATTTTGTTGTTTTATGGATTGGGAACTTTATTTCCCATCACGATGGCATTTAATGCTTGTGTGAAAAATATTCAACGTTATACACCCCTTGTACTGTACTGTAGATAATCACTTTGAATTAGACAGTACAAAGTAATGTAAAAACAAAAAACAAATTTTGAAACATGCAGGAGTAGAGCTAAACTACTGGTACAACGTCTCCAACCGGCATACTATCGACAGTGTTGTGCCTGAACGCGTTCACTGAACGAAAGTTCATGAACTCGTTCATATTTTGGGCGAACGTGAACTGAACGTACTGTATTACTGCCTGATGAACGTTACTGTGAACTCGTTCATTCTGGTGTCAGTGAACGGCACGCTCACTCGGTTTAACTTCGTTCAATGGGGGGGGGTTATTTCTCTATCAACACGGCGGATGCGCGCGCAGATCACCGTTATTGTTTGACCGGTTGCCATGGTAATCTCCGTCCGGTTCATTTGCAGTTAAGGTGTTGCCAGCTTACTGTTACATTAAACTGTAATCAGAAAAGGTGGTTATATGCTATAGACCCTATAGTATCTGTCATATAAAGGCTGGGACGAATTTCATATTGTAAATATGTACACTTTATTTTGAAATTATAGACCAGCGCGATTCCCATTGAAACGAATGGCGCGGTGATTATTCTTCAAAACGAGAGCTGTTAAATTGTGGAAAATGAATTAAACTGTAATCAGACAAAGCGGTTATATGCTATAGACCCTAGAGTATTTGTGGTATAAAGGCTCAGACGAATTTCGAATTATAAATATGTACAAACGTTCATAACGTTAGCTCTCTGGCTCATAGCTCAGCGGAGTAGAATACCTCCTAGAATCATTGCTTGTTGGCCGGAAACGGAAAGGGGGGCTGTCCACGTTTGGTTGTAGTCTTTTCGCTCGGTTCTCCGTCTCATCAGTAGGGCTAGAACCGAGCAAAAAGACTACAATCAAACGTGAACACCCCCCCTTTCCGTTTCCGCCAACGAGCAATGAGTCTTCCAACAGAAATCAATGGGATTTACAAAATGCTAAAATGTGCAATAAAACACGATTGAAACTGTATTTCGCTACGATACTTGATTCAACCACTCTATATCATCCTAGACAAACCACAAAGGGGGCTCAATGTTAAAAATACCGGAAAAAATGAAAAGCTCACAGCAACATATTGAAAAAAAGAACTATGAACTAGTTCATTTTTTGGAACTGTGAACTTAGTTCAAAATTTTGAATTATGAACGTCTAACTGAACTAGTTCATTTTAAAATTTGTGAACTGAACTTTGAACTAGTTCACGAAGAAAGTGAACTTTCCCAACACTGACTATCGATGTGATCAGATTCTCCTGGTTGAGTGCACTCTGCTATCTAGTGATACAATGGTCTTACCGCCCGAAGCAGCATGTACAACATGATAAGATAGCTCTTTTTCAATCCCAGACGGCGAACAATGGCTGTCACAGCCGAACGTACAGGACAGTGGTAGGAGCATTCAAAGAGCTAATAATACAAGTTCAAAACCACAGAATATACATACATACATACATACATACATACATGAGATGAGAAGACATATAGGTAATGGTACAGGGAGTTGGGTACTAGAGGAGCACCACTTCTTCCCAACTAGTTAACATTCAGTTAACTAGTTAACATTCAATCAACTAGCTAACGGGCCATTAGGGAGATTGTAGGAGATCATGGGTTCTGGTAGGAGATAAGATGGTTCTGGTAGGACATAATAGGCCTCTTCTCTGGTAGGATTGAATGGGTTCTGGTAGGAGATAATGGACCTCTCCTCTCTGGTAGGAGACGATGGGCGTCTTGCTCTAGGACGGCTACAAGTAGTCTGCTGCAACCGGAGATCTGAAGCCACAGCCTTCTGTCTGGGAGTCAAACAGCCATAACCACGATGACACTTAGCCATCCTGCCTCCCCTCTGGGCAGGATCCTAAGGGCGGCTCCATCTGCTGCTCTCTAGTGAGTGTGTGTCCCAGAGAGGAAGGACTCAGTTTGGTGAACAGCTCTGGCTGTTGGTGGACAGGCTGGCACCGCGACAATACTCTTAATACTTTTTCGTTCCCCGGTCTCGGCGTCTCATTCCGGGCCGTCACATCTGGTCGACGCTGACGAATGTGAAGTCAGTCAATCAGAGGATCATTAACTCCCCCACCCCGCCCCTCAGACACGCCACCGTGGCAGGAAGTCAATGACGTGTGTGCGCATGAGTGTGTTAGCGTGTTGATGTGTATGAGCGTGTTAGTGTGTGTTTTTTAGTGTGTCGATGTGTGTTGGAAGTCGATTTTTGTATGTGTTGGTGTGTGCGAGTGGGTGAGTGTGAGGGTATTTGTGCTTCTGTATGTCCTGGCATGTTTGGGTGTGTTAGTGTGTATAAGCATGTGTGTGTGTGGGGGGGGGGGGGATCATCACCTCATCGAAGACCCTGCAGCTTTGATGGGAGGAGGGGGCAGGAGGGGGAAGTAAACAATGGCCTATCTAACACACTCACCCAGACGCCGTCGCTCAACCAGGAAGGAACACTGTCCCTCACCCACCATCACCGCCACCGCCACCTCCATCATCACTCCTAACCACCACCACCCCCATCATCACCCTCATCCACCACCACCCCCATCACATGAAGGGCCAGGACAGAGGGTGTTTGACTCCCATGATTCGACTTCCCTTGGTTTGATTCCCCCAATGTCTGCAGCTTAAGCCAAAGTAGTCACCCATCCATCCTACCACCCTCCTACCTGCTCTTCGTCACCTGCATCTGTATTATTTTTGGATTGAAACATCTGCTCGTGAGGGGATCTGTCTGAATGTTTCCCAGATGAGGTTGAAGGGAATGGTGCAGTATTTGTTTGGAGTTCATTTAGCGATGGTGAAGACTTCTTGTTGACGTCTGAATGAGCGACTACATAAAACTCTGGGACTCATATTTCCACATCGTCAACCCGTTCACCAGAATAAGGGTGAGAGGATTTTCCCCAGAAAAAACATCAGTGAAAATACCATTATGCAGAATCAATTTCTTTCAATAGGTGATTGTGGTGAGCGCGGCACGGTATGTTCAGAGTTTCATCCGACTTTAGTTCGCTCATATTTCTGTTAACACGTTGTCTGACCTGCCATCAGGCGCATCTACATTGTGTGTACATTAAAATTCTAGTCTATTATTGAGATGATATGTATGTTCTCCAAAGCTTCCAACATCGTCATCATCATCATCATCATCATCATCATCTGATACAGGAAGGACATGAGACCCTATGTCATTATGAAGCACCCCTCAATGTTCACCACCGCCATTTAGTCAGCCGACGCACACTGGAAGAAAAAACGATGATAAATGAAAAATAAGTGAAGGAAAACTATATAAACTTTGTTTGGGTGCAGGTGTTGAGAACATTTCATAATGTTGTCATGAAGACAAAACGGTAAACAATGAGACGTTTTAAGGCAAAACCGCTTCAATTGAAAAGATCTGAAAATGATGCAATATGATTGAAAAAACAGGTGGACAAAAAAAGCGGCATTGCCCCATGATTCGACTTCCCTTGGTTTGATTCCCCCAATGTCTGCAGCTTAAGTCCAAGTAGTCACCCATCCATCCTACCACCCTCCTACCTGCTCTTCGTCACCTGCATCTGTATTATTTTTGGATTGAAACATCTGTCTCTTTCCTCAAAGGTATAAATCAGATACCTCATTTCCTACCCGCATAGCAATTAAATTACGCCATAGAGTTATAGAACATCCACACAAAAAGCCTTGAACGAAGGTTCAATTATTCAGTGGAGGACAAGGGACACTTTTTTAATATGGCCACAGCCTCAGAAGAAGAAGAAAATGAAAAAGAAGAAGTAGAAGAAGAAGAAGAAGAAGAAGGAGTTTCATCAATACCTCTAGAATGGAACTGTGACAGACTTTGGAACCAACTCCAGAACAGTGAGTCTGGAAAAGTGACAAACACTGGAACAGTGTCTGGAACAGACACTGTTCAGACACTCCTAAACAGACTCTGGAAAAGTTTAAGATTCTAAAACGGATCCCCTGGAACAGTGACAGACTCCGCAACAGTGACAGACTGTGGAACAGCGACAGACTCTAGAACAGTGACAGACTCCGGACCAGTGACAGACTCTGGAAAAGCAACCGACTCCGGAACAGTGACAGACTCTAGAACAGTGACAGACCGCCAAACAGTGACAGACCAGACTGTGGAATAACAACAGACTGTGGTACACTTCGGTACAGCAACAGACTCAAGAATAGCGACAGACAGTGGACATGCGACCGACTCTTCAACAGTGACAGACTTTGGAATAGTGACAGAGGCAATT
>NC_136950.1:8077533-8110033 GCF_949987615.1 Pollachius pollachius | reverse complement strand
AGAGAGAGAGAGAGCGCGAGAGAGAGAGAGAGAGAGGGGAGGAAGGAGAGATAGAGAGATAGAGAGAGGGAGGGTGAGGGAGAGAGGGAGAGAGGGGAGGAGAGAGTGAAAGTGAGCAAGGGGGAGAGGGGGAGAGAGGGGAGTCTCAACTCAGTGGATTTAAATAAGAAACACAGTAAACAGACACTGAGCAGCTCGACATCTCGGATGAGGATGAGGTGGAGTGTGTGTCCCCCTCCTCCCGGCCACGAATACAATACACACACACTGTATGTTTCCCTCCATGCTGAAATAGATGGGGTAAACAGAGGTGTTGATGTTTTAATGGAGAGTGGATCATGAGAAAGACTGACACAGCACCCACAAAATACTGGCACACACACATATGCACCCACACTCAAACACAAACATGGGCATGGGATGATTTTCTGTATACAAATCTGAGACAAGCTATTGGGGGATATGTAAATAGATTATGATAACACCTACCAACAATCAATGTATTGAAATACCATACTATAAGTCGTTTGCTTGGATTTAACCAACAGAACTAAAAACTAAGCATATTTTCAGTTGAGTAACTGAGGTTTACACAAGAATAATGTATGTATGTATATATATATATATATATTTATAAATAGCACACACACACACACACACACACACACATACATACACACACACACACACACACACACACACACATACATACAGACACACAAACACACAAAGTCCCACACATGTATGTACGGAAACCCATGCACACACACACACACACACATACACACACACACACACACACACACACACACACACACACACATATATATATATATATATATATATATATATATATATACACATATATATATTTAAATACCCATGCAGAAATAACCATCCAAATATCTATAACTGATGATGGCACCTAAGTTAAAACTAAACCACTGGTATGTAGGTCAACAGTACTCCTACAACAAGGGGCTACATGAGTACAACACAGCAGCAGCACTCTGCCTCTGGATCAGAACACGAGCCCCGCGGAGGGCCAGGCCCATTCCCCGCGTCCATCAGGCCTGTTGCCCACTCTCTGTACCGGGATCCCACACGGCCATCGATCGCCTAAGTGCTGCTTTAACCTAACAAAGAAGCATCTTCCAGAACAACATCAAACAGCGACCCCTCACAGGCTGAGGTCAGACTCTCTGTTACAGTCGCCCTGCTACAAAGCAACGACAGCTCTCGGAAAACCAGAGACAGACACGTCGAGTACGGGGAAGTTCCAGACATCGCCGTGGGCGTCTGCAGTCGAACTTGAGTTTGACAGGAGATTGACTGATTGTGAAAGTCGGAGTGCACTGACTATACAGGTGTTTGTGGCGGTACAAGGAAAATCTGTGGTAGTGAAATATAAGTGCTATGCAACACTACACCACAATTGAAAGTCAGACTAGCAAGGAAAGAGGAATACCTAATGAGGAAAGAACACACTATCCACAGATGGACTGACTTATTTGTCAGTAGGGCACTGAAATTCATTTTGCGTTCCTGGGGAGGCCCCAGTAACTTAGATATCTGACGTTTTATTTGATCGGCGTAAGGGGTGTGTCCTACTAGCATCCCTTTTGAACCTGGCGGTTGATAAGACTTTTTAAAAAGTCAGTCAAATTCCTGGTGTGGCAGTCGCTTGGATATCAAACACTGCGAAAAGACTTAACTTAAAGAGACACACAGAAAAAACCAAAGTACACTTGTTGGTGGCCAGGATATAATATTAGTCATACATACTGCGGATTCAAAAGTAGCCATGCAGTCCATTTTCCCGGCAGGGTTCGGCGATGGTTGTCGTCCTGGTCCTATAGCTCACCCTGGGTTGTCTTGCTGAGACGGAAATCTACTTTCACAGCAGCTAATAATACGACTTCAAAAACAACCTATAGCCATACAACACAGCAGTACGTTGTAATGGGCCTCTCTATATATAGATGCATTAATTGGCTAGCAATTCCAGAGAAACAAAGCAAACCGTGCAGAATAATAATTTAGTTTGTGGTTTACGGGCGTTTCGTGTTTCGTGGGGTTGTTACGGGGGCCGGCGTCGTAGATCCTACGCTACGGACGCCGGCGTCTGATTGAACGGAAGGAAATTCCTTTCTTGCACTGGGATGATAAATAAACGGAAAAGATATCCAGATAAATAAATAAACAAGCAGAGCACATAAATAAGGCCGCAATCAGTGGCTGAGCAGCGATGGTAAATAACTCCCTGTAACCCAGAACACAATGGAGGCGCCTGCTCTTTATTCCTCAGAGTATTGGGCTGCACACACACGCATACTCGCGCGCACACACACACACACATATACACACACACTAGCAAATACTGTATATATGCATACATATACACACACACACACAATCATACACACAAACACACAAACACACCCACGCGCACACATAAACAGACACACATACATACACCCAAACACACACTCACACACACACAGACACACAAACACAAAAACACACACACACACATAAATAGACCCAAACACACACACAAACCGCACACACACACACACACACACACACACACACACACATAAACACAATAGAGTAGACACACACAAACACACACACATAGAGGCACAGTTTACGACAGATGCAGAAACAGTCTCACCCAGTCACTCATGTAAGTACAGAAACCCATGCATGCAGCAGCACTCACACAAAAACACACACATGCAGTGGACTACACACACTCACTAACACAATTTACACTCACTACGCCGTTACTGCCGACTTTACCAAAGTGCAAGTAAGAAAGTCAGCCACTACAACCACCCACACACACACACGCGCGCGCACACACACACACACACACACACACACACACACACACACACACACACACACACACACACACACACACACACACACACACACAGTGATCGATCCACACGTGTCCTTCCTTTGCGTCCTCACCAGAGATGTCCATTAGTTATTGTAGTCGGTGGCCATTCACACAAAGACATCAGCCGGTTGGGCCAGTCTGTCCCAGAAAAATAAATACTGCCCAACGGGAACTCCTTTGTCCTGTAAGTGTTGGGGGGTGGGGGGGGTTAAATTGGGCCCACATAGTGCACACACACAGGCAAACATAGCCCCACTGCAGCGTTTAGACTTGCCCAGCCCCACACAACCTTCTGTACCGAGAGAATCGACTGCGTACGGCTCCTGTATGGAAATAGTTTTAAGACGAAAGTGATGTATTCATTTGCTTGGGGAGGGGAGGGGGGTGGGGAGAGATGGGAGAGGGGAGGTGGGGAAGGTAGTAGGGGGGTGAGTTGGGGAAGGGCCAGGGGGCGGGGGACAGCATCGGAGAGGAAACAGAGAAGTTCAACCAGCCTCCAATTAGGTACGGAAGTCTTTTGATTCTGGAATAGCGCGAGGGCAGGCCAGGCGCTCTCTCACCGTCCCCCACCTCCCTCACCCCCCGCCTCAACCCTCATTATTCCAGGCCTAATTTCTCCTCCGCCGCTGCCCCCCACCACCACCACCACCCCTGCGGTGGTGCGACCGTAGAGTAGATCCGTGTGACTCAAGCGCTCAGAGACTGGGACGACTGCCGGAGCTGCAGTGGTGGACGGTATACGCATTTCCTGCCCGTGACTCTTCTGTTACCATGCACACATTTTTCTTTTTACCTAGTGTCTGCCTGTGATGCCTGTGATGACCGAGTGAGGTGGTGCCTAGTCGCTGGCTACAACGCTACAAACCGAGTGTCAATGCTACGAGGCTATCAATCTGTTCCTATACGCCAGATTTTTAAGAGCTTTTCAAACAATTTTGAATCTTAATAAAAAAAAGAATGTATCTTCAGATAGATACAGTATGTAAGCTAGCCTTCTTGTGTGAGCCCATATGCTGTATGAGGCAACCCCAGGGGGGGTCTGGACCTGCAGGTTGTTTAAAGCTTTGTTTAAAGCTAACACTGTACCACAGCGGTCAGGTGACTACAGATAAGCACACATCCGCATAAACAAACACCAAGGGGAGGCTTGATATGCAAATAGAAAAGCTGTGGCAATTTCAGGAAAACCCGATCACACACGTTTAGCCGTAACCTGTTCTGTATTAACAACGGCGGTCTCGGTAGGGGGTGCGGGTGACTGCGTCGTTAGAAGATGCACGTGTGTGTGTGTGTGTGTGTGTGTGTGTGTAGTCAACTGGATGTGTGTGTGTGTGTGCCTGTAATTGTGTGTTTGTGCATGCATGGGTTTCTGTACGTACATGAGTGACTTTTATTGTTTGTTTGTGTGTGTGTAGTACACTGTGTTTTTGTGTGTGTGTGTGTGTGTGTGTGTGTGTGTGGGTGTGTGTTTGTGTGTGTGTGTGTGTGTGTGTGTGTGTGTGTGTGTGTGTGTGTGTGTGTGTGCGTGTGTGTGTGTGTGTTTGTACTGGGCATGTTTTAAAGACAGAGGACTTCTTATGTTTCTCTCTCTCACACACCCTGCATGATGTCTGGGATTAAAGGGGAGGGAGGGAGAGAGGGAGAGGGGGAGAGGGGGAGAGGGAGAGAGGGAGAGGGGGAGGGGGAGAGAGGGAGAGGGGGAGGGGGAGAGAGGGAGAGGGGGAGAGGGAGAGGGGGAGAGGGAGAGAACGTCAGCGAGCAAGAGGGACAGAGAGGGAAAGACAGAGACAAAGATTGTGAGAGAGAGACATTCAGAGAGACAGTCACACAAAGTGAAAGAAAGAGAGCAAGAGAAAAATGGAGGGAGAGAATGAATGACAGAGGGAGGGAGAGAGAGAACAACAGCGAGCAAGAGAGACAGGGAGGGAAAGCCAGAGACAAAGATTGGGAGAGGGAGACATACAGAGAGACAGTCACACACAGAGTGAAAGAAAGAGAGCGAGAGAGAAATGGAGGGAGAGAGTGAATGAGGGAGGGAGGGGGGCGATGAAAAGCATTGCACTGGGTTTGCGGGGTGTAAAACTAATTTGGTGAAGGTGACTTTGCTCCAAACTCCCTGACTGTCTGTCTGTCCGTCTGTGTGTCTGTGTCACCGCAGCCCTCTGCGACAGCGCCGTGATCCAAACAGTCTTTCATGAGGGCCGTGGTGTATAAGGCCAGCCCTGAAAGTAAAAGAAACCCTCCCTTCATTATTTAACTGGCAGAGATGAAGTCCAGGCGCCGGCGGGCCAGGGACAGGGTCTGCCTCTCCCCCCCCACCCCAAACACCACCAGGTTACACAGCAACTCATGAAAAAATAAAGTCACAAAGAAAAGGGTATTTTCTGCCACACTTGCTTTCACACCACCGTATCTCTGTATCAAACTCCATCAGGCCACTCAACAATGAATATGAATATTTGAATATATTAAAAAATAATAAAACACATTAGAAGCCTTAACATGCCTATAAATTAGTTGTTTTGTATTAAGGAATTTCCCTTCTGTATTTTAAATGTTTTATCTTCATTTGATTTTAAAATAATAGTACTTGAAGAGCATCATAATTTCCTTTATTTTGTTATTATTTGTGTATATTTTATTTGTTATTATACTGCACTTGCATTGGAACAAATCCATGAATATTTTTCTACTTCAAAATGTTAAATGTCAAATGTGATCTGACATCTTAAAAGAGAAGTGAGCGATTCAACTTCCTCTCCCCGAAACCCCCAGAAAACAGGGCTGTTAAACATGCTTAGCCGGAGTAATGAGCTGTTCTCTGTGCTGGGACCCAGGATATTTCCCTATTATTTTTAAGATATAATTGTATGATGATGAAATGGAACGAAAGCCTGGTTTGTGGTGTTGTCGGCGCGGCGGAGAAGGTTTTTAACTTTCTTAACTAAATAGATGGAAGGACTGTTCTCTGCACTCTTGTTTAACCACCAGAGATATACATCATGCCTCTCAGATGGCCCTCGCTTTTATTTTGAAGAGAAAAGATGATGGTTTGGAGTTTGGAAATAATAGCTCAAGGTAACTTTGTTATCTGCTTTTGGTTTTCTTATTTTTGCTAAACAACAAGAGATCTCTGAAAAAATCCATCAATGTTTACTACTATGAGAAGCTTTGGTTAGTTAGTAAACACTTTTTATTTGACAAATTTTTTATTTGGCAGTTATTCACTTTGCTTTGAAATGCTGGGTTTCATATGATTTTATATTTTATATAAGACAAGTCCTGTCTCCTAAATCAAATAAAATTGTATTTATAGATTAGTTTTGGTGCAAAACAGCCATGCAAAGGGCTTAACAAGGGAAGCAACAAAAACAACTTAGACATAGTGCCTCCGAAACTGGAGCTATCAATAATTCACAAACTGTATCTATCGGTTACTGCAATGGATTGTTGGAAATGTAGTGCCATGAAGCACATCTGTATAAAGGATTGGCCAAACAGTACACCTAAACAAACTCATTTCACCTTTAAACTTAAAACTTCCCATCACAATATATGCCCTGCAGGGCAATTTTGGCTGCGTTACGTTTCCGACGGGGGCTGGGAATCAAACCAATTACCTTCTGTGGTTCATCAACCTTCTCTGACCTTCTGGCCGCCATGTGGGTGTGTGTGTGTGTGTGTGCGCGCAAAGGGGATGGGAAGGAGGCGGGCGGGGCCAGGTATCTCATCAATTAGGAGTATTAGGTGCCCCCCCTCCCTCACCCATCCCTCTCTCGGTGGTGTGGCTGCCTTTAGATCTATTTCAACCACGCATCCATCCATCCAGCAACCAATTACAGGCCAACATCTCCTCTGCCTCGTGGTGATGGTTAATGTGGAGGGGGGGGGGGGGCGGGTTAATGTATAGTGGTGGTGTGTGAGTGATAGACGGGAGGTCAGCGCAGGCCGGCGGGCCAGGTCACAGAGATCCAATATCCATGATGGAGCCCTGGTTCCTGTACAGGATGCTAGGTGTAGCAGGTTGGGGAGGGGGCGATTGGCGCAGATGTTCCCGTCGTGTCCCGGGACTTGTTGGACGGGATTTAGTAGAGGTGGGGGGGGGGGGAGACGGTCACTATCCATCCATGTTGAACATCCTCCGGGGCTCGCCTGGTATCCCCCGCCCCCCCCCCCCCCCCCGCCCTATGGAGGGTCCCAGCGGGGGGTATTAAGCGCCGGGACCACTCCCAGTTAATTACATAAATGGATGTGAACATGCCCCAAACACAGCGCGTCCCGGGGTGATCTCCTTAATCATCCCTCCATAAATCTGACACCGACTCTCTCTTCCACCCCGCCCCCCTCTCGCTCAACATACACCCCCCCTCTCTAACCCCCCCCTCACCTCTCACTTCAACCCCCCCTTCCTTGGGGGCGTTGCTTCCCCACCTCAGACGGTATATTCCATCCCTTGCTAAATTTCTTCTTTAACTTGTCGTTTATTTTCTTAGATTGGACTTTTTTCTTCCCCTCTCTTCCTCGTTCCCTCGCTCCCCTTCCTCTCGCCCTGAGGGTGGCTTTAAGTGGCGTGGCGGTGTTCATCTGGCTGGTGATTCCTAAAACCCGCCGACCGTACGCCTGCCGGACTGCTGTCGGACCGCCGTCGGGAGCGCTGGGAGCCCTGGGAGCGTTTCGTTTTTAATACGCCGTGTCAGCCTGGAGTCACGCACTGCACCGCTGCTCCCCGCTATCCATCTTACCCTTGTTTTTATTTGCTTTATAGGGACCGTGGTAAATATATTTATTAGTAAGGGATGGATCACCCTACCAACACGCACACACACACACACACACACACACACACCTAATGCTTCCGAGCTTATGGGGACCGGAGCTACTGGGTTAGATTCACGCGGTTCACGGCGCCCCTAACACCACCCGGCGAAACCCTCCGTTTTAGTGGCTGATCAATCACTTAGCTAAATATAAGGCTTGTCATCCATAGCACTTAGTGGGAATGACTCATAAGCTCAGGGAGATATTATGGGATGGGAACCGGCTAAAAACGGGGACATATGTTTCTGCTTGCCTTTGCGTTTAGCTACCTAGCGCGCGGGAGCGAGCTCTCTGTGTGCTGTTTACGCCGTTCAAAGTGTCCGGTGGATTTGAAGTAGATTCAAACACACTTTCATGTTGGACAGTAAGGAATAGTCGCCCGTCTTACTTTATCTCTCCCTGAGAGAAACACCAGGAAACACAACCACCGGAATACCAAAATAAAGTTATAAATATGCTGCCCGGAACCCTTTGATGAGTGATATTATTGCATCTCCTACGACTTGGGAACAAGGAAGGTTTGAATGCTTTCTAGGGAAGGTGGTTTGGGGGGGTGCACAACACTCCAATTATAAACTCTAATTATAACGGTATTTCAAAATAACAGTGGAAGCATTGTGCATCAATCGCACCTGTAATGGTGTTTTTAAGTCGTCGTGTTTCTTTGGCAAAGAGGATGGATGGGCAGAAGTGTACTTTTTCCCCATGTTGTGAGTGCTAAATGAATAAAGTCAAGTGAAGCCAAATTTGTTCACCAAGCTCTCTATAACAGTGAAGAAATCTCAAACTCTTAGGCAATCCTTGTTGCCTAAACACGCCGTAACATAAGACAGTCCTAGCATTATCAATGAAGATCGAAAATTAGTAATTCAACTACAAATTACACTCCCACATGAGACATACATGATAGGTTAACATACACATTTCACAAACCAATAAACTCCTGTAAAATAAATAAAAACACTTTTTTGTGTGTTTTGAGAGGATTACCCTTACCACCCTGGCGCTACCTTACGCAGAGAGGAACCACAGCTAAACAGAGCCGCCCACACAGGAGCCAAAATGGCTGCCAGAAGGCCCGGAGATAGAGAATGTAGGAGGAGGGTAGGAGCTGAAAAACTGCCTGAAAATATTAAAACAAACATTTGTGTACTTCACACTGAACCTTTCTGGTGAAGGAGGAAGAGGGTTATGCTAAATTAATCAGCTACCATTTGTGTTTTGAATCTCAGAGCGGATTGTAAAACTCTGACATGAGTGTGAGGTCAGGAAGGAAAGCACGAGAAAGACATGAGGGACAAAGGAACGAGCAAGAGAATCGGAAATAGAGAAAAATAAATACAACCAAGAAGGCAAGACAAGGGCTGAGATAAACACAAATCGTTCTTTGCTTACTCATGTCATGTTTGTTTGGGAATAAACAAAATAGCAGCCGTTCTAGCAGGTAACAGGTTGGTGTGTGTGTGTGTGTGTGTGTGTGTGTGTGGGGGGGGGGGGGGGGGGGTTGTTCATTGAACTCAGGGCAGCATCCCCTCAATTCAGAAACCCCCTTTCCATAATTTATACACATCTGTCTTGGGGCAGATGCCCACCACCACCACCCTCACCACCACCACCTCCACCCCTTCACCTCACCATCGCCACCTTCGCCCTACCACCTCCGGCAACCCCACCCCCTTGCCACCCCATTCACCTCACCATAGCCACCCCCACCGCCGCAACCACAACCACCACAACCCCCACCTCCAAAACCTCCACCCCCAACCCACCTCCACCACCGCCCCCATAACCCCGGGTCCCTCCAGCCTCCTTCTCCAGGCAGTGTTGTGGTGGCAGCCCCAGCAGGCTGGCCCGCTCCAGCGGTCAGGGCGCTGGATGCTCACGCATACTGACTAGCTGCCGCTGCTAGTTAGCCCTCCTCCACCTCATGCATTAATATTAATGACATTAATTTCCCCTCCAAAGTGTTTGGATAACGACCTGGATAGCAATCTTCCCCGCACCCTGTAGACGGTGTGGCTGAATGAGTGTGTCCGTGTGTCCGTGTGTATTTGCGTGCGTTCGTGTGTGTGAACGGACTGTTTGTGAGTTTGTGGGCCGCAGTGTTTTTCTGTTATGGAAGACTGTTGTTGCTCACCTCTCTGACTGTAACGCAAGAAAAAATTAAGCAAACGCTAAGTAAATATTCTGCATTTGGTTTGTGGAAAATAATGTGGAGGTTCAGATAGTGCTGGCCGGCACTTTGAAGATAATTTATACTTGTTTGGAGAAGATTGTTCTGTGCCAATTGTGCAACAATCAGTGGCCGATACCACCATAACAAAACACACACATGCAGGCACACATCCAACCACACACACACCCACACACACACACACACACCATGTATCGCCTCATCATTTCTGTACCCCCAACATTCAAACCTTGGCTCACTCGCACCAATACACAATAACAAGTTACAACAACTTCTTAGCCGTGCACCTTATGTACGATATTAAACAGTTCATCATCTCGTACGTAAAGTAAAAACTTTGAACAGCACACACATTTGTCTTTGTTAAAATAATAATGGCCACCCTAAGTGTTTCACGCCCGCTAAACTCAAAGATAAGTGCATGTGAAATTAAAAATAAAGCTAGCATGATTGGCTATATCAAGATAACCAATAAAAAAACACCAATAAAAAAAAAGAATTTAAATCCTCTTAAGCTGTACTTCAACCCCACGTAAATATTTAAAATGCAATCATAACTCTACATTTCTCTAAACTATTTCCACAAAATAAGTTTCATAATCTCCAAACAAAAGGGGCTTTGGAATACCGGTACACCTTTCCCCTCGTTGAGAACTCATGAACCTCATGAATATGCAACAGAACCGCCCCCAGCCCCCACCTCTTCCCTCCTGAGGCCAATCTGCCGCCTTATTTGCATAAGATTAGCATATATGGCTGTGATAGGTTCAATATACTTGTAATGTCACAAATGCTATCATACCTGCACATCTCTTTCCCTCCTCTGAGACGGAGAACAGAGAGAGCAGGGCGTCTTCGGGGACACGAGGGGGGCCGGTCTGAACCGGATCTGAGACGCGGGCCCCACTGGCTTTAATCATCTTTCTTATCTCTTTTCTTACATCAGAAAAGATTTTCCATTACGCGCTGAAAACTTCTTAATATAAGGTGGATGTTAGAAGACGAGATGAGCTCTTTGCTTTTTGTAAAATAATAGTATGATATTTAAAAGAATTTGTTTTGAAAAAAACAGTACTACAGTTATTTTGTATTATATTCATCCAATATAATACATTCATAATTATTTTCATAGTTAATTGTATCAAAACGTTTCAATGATTAATAATGCTCTCATTTCTAAATGCTAAGCCCGCACTAAATAGGAACAATTTAGATGTCTGTCATTAAGGAGCAGGTTTAAAAGAGTTAGAACATATAGTTTGCCTACAGGTTAGACTGCGACCATTGGGCATCGAACTTGGACCCTTTTGGCTGGGACTAGACCACCCTGCCCCCTAACAAACAACAAGTTATCCTAAACCAGGAGTTGCTTTGTTTGTGTCAATGCAGTCCACAGAAAAATATTCTATCACATCTCTATAGCGATGATTCCTAACTCACCTGGAATCTCATATCTGAGTACTTTTATTTAGTAGAGCAACCTCCAAATCGCATCCAATGAATACTTCCCAAGCTTCACGTAGAGAATATCCTTTTACCTCAGAGCCAGCCAGAATATTAAGGAACTCTCTCGCCCATCTCTGCCCACATCCACCACTACAACAACAACCACCACCACCTCCACCACCACCACCACCACCACCACCACCTCCACCACCACCACCACCACCACCACTACCACCACCACCACCATCCACTACCACCACCACCACCTCCTTATCTTTGTCTTCACAACACCAGCGCTGGCCTGCGAACTGCAGCAGATGAGGGAAGATCTAATTAGGCAGGAAACTGAATTACCCAGGCCTGCTCAGTGTGCTTGTGGCAAACCCTGCACTTCATTTATTGTAAGTATGATTGATTCTAAAGACAGCCATTACTCAGGGTCAGAGCTGGGCGCCGCAGGGGGGTAGTTTAAAAGCTTAAGTCTGTAGCGTGTTTTCACAAAGTGCTTTTACACATGTGACACACATGTTTCCTTTAAACACGCTGTGTACTCTCGGCGGATAAACTGGAAGTCTTCCAGAGCGCCTGTGGTGCGTGGTGAAACGGGAAGGAGTTTCAAGCCATAGTGGATTTAAGCACGGGATAAAATGTAGATTTGGTTTTAGGGATAGTTCATTATGGATTCACTTGCTATATTGGGACAGTGATTTGAGTAAAATTGAGTAAATTGGTAAATTTTGGAAATTGAGTGAAGAGTCCTTTTTTTGGTGAGATTTGTTTAATAAGTTGATACTAAAAGTGGAGAAATGGCATGAGGTGAATGTCATTCGATCTTTAAGACACCCTCCCTCAAACCTGACAGTTTACAACCGAAATAGCCTATACTGTCTCCAGTTTAAATAGGCCGTACCCAAGGAAAGACATAATTCACATTTTGAAGACCAGCTGAGCGGTAAAATTAATGATATTTCTGCTGCTCCATCTCCGTCTCCTCCACCTTCATCGCCTCCGCCTTCTCAACCTCTACCCCCTGCTCCACCTACCCCCTGATGCACCTCCCTCACCACCACCTCCTCCTCCACCACCTCTCTCAGCTGCTCCACCTCCACTCCCTGATCCTCCTCCACCTCTACCCCCTGATGCACCTCCCTCACCTCCTCCTACATCCTACCTCCACCCCCTCTCCTCCCTCGCTGCACCTCAACTCTCTGATCCTCCAGCATCTCTGTCTTCTGCTTCGCCTCCCTCATCCACCACCTCCTCCTCCACCCCAACGAATCAGAGTGAGAGAGACGGAGAGCGATAGAGACGGAGAGAGATAGAGACGGAGAGAGATACAGATGGAGAGAGATAGAGACGGAGAGAGATACAGACGGAGAGAGATAGAGACGGAGAGAGATACAGATGGAGAGAGATAGAGACGGAGAGCGATAGAGACGGAGAGAGGTAGAGACGGAGAGAGATAGAGACAGAGAGAGATAGAGAGAGAGAGAGATAGAGATGGAGAGAGATAGAGACGGAGAGAGATAGAGAGAGAGAGAGAGAGACGGAGAGAGATAGAGACGGAGAGAGATAGAGAGAGAGAGAGATAGAGACGGAGAGAGATACAGACGGAGAGAGATAGAGAGAGAGAGAGAGAGAGAGAGAGAGAGAGAGAGAGAGAGATAGAGACAGAGAGAGAGACAGAGAGAGAGACAGAGAGAGAGAGAGAGACAGGGAGAGAGAGACATACAGAGAGAGAGACATACAGAGAGAGAGACAGGGAGAGAGAGACGTACAGAGAGAGAGTGCAGGGTTGGGGGGAGGGGGTGAGACCACAGATCACCACCATGTTGTGACATAAGGCCGTGTTATTTATGAAGCCCAGATTCACGACGTGCTGGCGGAGAAAGAGAGATGTATATTATGGTCTGCATCCATCCATTAGGCCCAGGGAGGAGGGGATGTGATGGCTCCGAGGGGCTGTAGATCTAGCCCCTGCTGGGACAACAGCAGACGGCTGATCACGGCTCTTCCAGAGGGTCCTGGAGAGAGAGGCGTCCTGGGAAGCGAGTGAATGAAGGGCTGTTGGTGTGTTTGATCATAGGCTGGTCTGGAGGAACGTGATAAAGATGTGAGGTGAGCTGTCAGCTGCAGACGTTAAATTGTGGAATCATCTTAGAAATGAACTGAAAACGTGAGCACATCCAAAATAAAGTTTAGGGCAAATGTTTTTGATCTGTGCAAAACGATGTCGATGATATTGACCTTTGTTTTTTTATGTTTCGTTTTTCACATGTATAATTAACAGTGTTATATGTAACTGTAAAAAAAAACAATGCAAAACAGGTACACAAATTATGCGTTGGCCTCAGCCTACACTCTCTCGTTCCTTGGCATACACATATTCATCTTTCCTTTGTTTTTGTACTCTTATAGCACACTGACCTTTTTAAATTTTGTTAGAACCGTGAATTTCTCCCTCGCTCCCTAACTCCTCACTATGCAGAGTGTCCCAAGAGCTCCAGCGAGCCAACATGGGGGCTCCTGGCTGGAGCAGGGGCCGGGCGAGGCCTGGGCCCTCGGACCTGGGAGAGTCAGCCCTGCTCTACCGTGGGCAGACAGACCCTACGGTGAGGACGATAGGACGCACAGTGCACAACAGTGCTGAAATCGTTGGGTGTGAGGGTGTATGGACGGGAGGTTGGATGGTTGGACAGATGGATGGACCGTGTGGTTGGATGGAGAGGTTGATGGATTGGTGGATGTGACGGATGCGTGGATAAATGCACAGATTCATTCACATTTACATTTAGGGCATTTAGCAGTTTATTTGTCAGAAGAAAGAGAACGATTATGTCGCTGTTGGTACAGTAATGATGTTCATAGAAATACATGCCAAACATTTACATTTGCTTGGTTAACCCATTACCGTGTACGAACAAACAGCCAGGGTAAGATGCTAAACAATGCTAAGTACTATTTCTGAGTGCCAGATACACTGTAATAGTATTCATAGACAATGGATGTTCAGATGGAGAGTTGCTTGATCGATCTAAAGATGGGTGGATGTTCGGAAATAGAGAAAGATAGCAGATAGATTTTTAGGACGGGTGGATGGATAGAAAGATGGTTGAATTAATGAATAGATGGATGAGTTGGAAGTTGGACTGGATACTGTAATGCATTCCACAGTGTATGGTTCCTGTTCTGCCCGTGCTTCCTGTATATGATTAGCTGTTAAACTAGTAGGAGACAAGAGAACAGCAGACTGTCTGTTGTAGTCTGGGTTGTCACTGGAGGCCCAAGACAGAGCCATGAGAAGACAACACAAAATATGTATGAATTACTCATCTGCTCGGTGTACATGGGTTTGTATGTGTGTGCGTGTGTCTTTGTGGGTGCGTGTATTTGTTTGTGTGTGTGCGTACGTGAACAAGGGTGGATGAATGGTAGCCTGTATGCATTTGTGTATATATGTGGCTGTGAGTGCGTGCCTGTGTGCATTTGTTTGAATGCATGTGCATTTGTGATTGTGTGCATGTGTGTGTTCGTGTGCCTGTGTGAGTGTATGTGTGTGCTTGCACATTAATGTGTGCCACTGTGTGTGTGTGTGTGTGTGTGTGTGTGTGTGTGTGCCCGCAAGTTATAATACCTGCTTGTGTGTGGGTCTCCATATGTGTCTGTGTTGTTGTGAGTGCCCGCATATGTGTCTGCCCTTTGTGTTTATGTGTGTGTGTTTTTTTGGTTGTGTGTGTCTGTGTGCATGTGTGTCTGTGTGTGTGTGTGCGTGCATGCAGGCATGTGCCTATTTGTGTGTGTGTCCGCTTGCATGCGTGTGTGTCTGCGCCTGTTTGAGTGTCAGTGTGCTTGTGTGTGTAAGTGCGTGCAGTTTGTGTGTGTGTGTGTGTGTGTGTGTGTGTGTGTGTGCGTGCGTGCGTGCGTGCGTGCGTGCGTGCGTGCGTGCGTGCGTGCGTGCGTGCGTGCGTGCGTGCGTGCGTGCGTGCGTGCGTGTGTGTGTGCGTGTGGGTGCCTATGTCGGCGCTGCACTTAGTATGCAGCACCTGCAGTACAGTAGCTTATGAGCTCTGGGGGGATATGAAAACACAGTAAGTGGTTGGGTTACAAGCGCCACCACAGACACTGGCTGGCACACAGCCGCAGCAGACCGCTGGACCGCCGCCCAGAGCCCCGGCCCACTCCAATTAATGAAGCCTGGAGCGCATATTAATCCAAACCCCACAGAACGTGACCTTTTGACTGGACCCGTCGTGTGATACCTTAGGGGCGGCCGGAGCATGTAAATAGGCCTGCGAGTTACAGCTACATAGCACTACTTGGCACCGCTGCGCGCCAGTGAGTTAGCATCCCATGATGCAACTGATTGGTATTCTGAGCCAAGCCACATCCTCACCTTGACCTGACTCTAGCTACCTTAGTGTTTATCTTAACCATTTCTAGCCTAATGTCTTAACTTTTGTCAGTACATTTGTACTTAACTTAACCACCTCACCATGATGAATTTGGAATTAAATTACGTTTTCTAAAACAGTAAATGTTACCATCTCTACCGCATTGTGAGGAAAACTGCAGAGAAAGATTTTATATTTTGACCCAAATGGCCCAGCAGCGGTCCCTGGCGCAAACTTTTACTTTGAAAATTCATGTCTCCATCAGCCTTTTAACCACTTCCATCAGCCCGATGCCTCAGTCGGTGGGTAAAGTCGAAGCTTGTATTTAACGTTTGACTTTCAGAAGAAGAGAGATGTTTGGTGGCTGCTGAGGCAGCAGAATGTTTCGTGTCTACATTCACAGATCCTCTCCTGACCTTCCCTCTACATGAAGCCCCTTCCTGTATGTGTGGCAGGATAATTACCTGCTACAGCTCTTATCAGGGACTACACCCTCTGCCATACCGGCCCGGACGTAGACTGGGCCGGGTGTAAACTAAAGACCCACCGAGTATCTTTAAATCTTGTCAAGAAGTAATTTGAGCATCGTAACTATGATGGCACCATCGAGGAAGTCTCTGTGGTGGGTTGTCTGTATTCTGATGCGATTATTCTTCATACTGTTTCGTATTTAGTTGTTTATCAGATGTTTTAATGCAAAATGGCCTCCAGTAAATTAAGATACATGTCAATAAGGAGCTATAGACTGTCTCCAGGAACATTGCGTCAGGCTTCGAACTCAAACTCTTCGACTCTGGGTGAGTGGTACTGCCTCGATGCGCCGATGCACAACACTGATAAACAGTCAAACAAAAAAAATGTCAAAGTTAATACTGTGGCAACCCGGCCCGGGCCAATTAAGGACATGCAGAGCACCTGAGGAACAGGTGGAGAAGCAGGGCTTAAATAGCCTGCTTCTCCACTCATTCGGGGCTCTCTTAGCCATGTGGCTCGGGCAAGGAGAGACCGGAGAGACCGTTAATTCCTCCCAGGTTTTCCGTTCTTTGTGTTTTTTCCGTGGGAGACTTTGTTTGATTGTGTGTTATTAAAATGTGCCTTTTTGGTTTTTGCCCAGAGAAGTTGTGTCCTGTTTGGAAGGAGGTTGTTCGCTCACCGTGCCGGGTTACCACAATACCCTAACCCACTTTGCATGAATCAGTTTCACGTCTTCCGTTTCCGACACGTCCTCAACTGGGTCATCGTCACTTGCGTACAAGTGAACTTGTGAAAACAAGCCACCTTTTAAACATTCACCGTGTTCCACGGGGGCCGCTCGCACCGGAACACGCTAAACAGCCGTGACACGCTAACAACTTCCCCCCCGGCCGTCGGAGTGCGTAGCGCTAACGTACCGCGCTTCCCCCCCTCCCTCGCCCTCTCGTTTCTAAATTCGTTTTCGGAAATGAAACTGATTAACACGACGGGCGCCGTGAGCCTGGCCCCTCCCTCCCCCTTCCCCGCCCACTCCCCCGCCGCCGTCACCTATTCTTTGATGTTGTTGTTTGCGTGCGATGCGCCCGCCCCGTCATTTGAATATCACACGGCGGCGCCTGCTCCTGCACGGCCACTTGCCGCTCCTTTGTTGCCGTGATTAAAGCAGGTGTCGCGCGGGGTTGTGTTTGCTAACGACAGCTCGCATTTAAATAGCTGTCACTCGCGCTGTCAGAGGCGAGGCGAGGGAGGGGACGCTGTTTGGTTCCGGAAGCCTCCAAAGTACTGGCGATGCATCTCTTTTACATAAGCTTAACCTAGCTTTCCACAAATGAGCCGCGGGAAAAGTTTCGACAGAAGAGTTGAGGCTGCCTACCTGCCTCCTATAGGCCCGCCTTGCATCACTTTGTGTTTGTTTGGTGTTGGCGCATGTGTCTGTGTGTGTCTGTGTGTTTGTTTGTTGTTGGTGCGTGTGTGTTTGTTTGTTGTTGGTGCGCGTGTGTGTGTGTTATGTGTGTGTGTGTGTGTGTGTGTGGGGGGGGGGGGGGGGGGGGGGGGTGGTGTTTGTGTGTGTGTGTGTGTGTGTTAAATGTTTCTTTGAACAGAACCCATACTGGGTCAGCGCCCCCTCTAGTTAAACGCTGGTGACAGTGAAGGGGAAATGTAAGAGGCTGATAGTGGTAAACTGCAGGGCCGCCTGCCATAAGTTTGCCTCTCTTTGATTGGCTTAAATCGTGCTGTGTCATTTGCCACGTAATTGGTTGTTTTGATTGGCAGAAATTGTGCCTGCTAATGAAATATGTCTTCCTGATTGGAGGTTACATTTTTTTTTTTTTTTAATTTTTACAATTTTAGGAGAAGCTAAACAAATGTAACCATTCTGTACGTATATCTTGTAATGTATATCTCGGACAGTTAAAAAATAGAACGACACGCTTTGAATGTATAAAAGAAAATCAAATGTATCATGTCTCCTTTTCCATTGAGGAGGACATTAACTTCTAAGTCTCCAGATATCTCTTTAAGAAGCAGCAGGGTTGTTGCTCAAGGATTAGTCCGGAACAGCACTTCAGTAAAACTGTCCCCTTTTCTACCGATGTTCCAGTCAAACAAAAAAACGTTGTATCCCTAGTTCATCAGCCTTCTCACACTAAACTATGTACAGTATATAGAGGCTCCGAAGCTTCTGTCGTTAGAGCAGTTTGGTCCACAGATGGTTTCGACAGTAACACTAATGGAGTCATTTACATGTATGTGTTGCGTATCGTTCTATCACAATGATGAATGGGATTAACATGAATATTCACTTTCAATTAAGGCATTATTAATGAACGGCGACACACACTGTAACGTTATGTCTATAGAATCATTTTGTAGCGCTATATTTGAAGAACCTAAGTAAGTACTACTATTATTTAGAGACAGGAAGACTGCAAGTCGTTGGTTTTCAATCCTAGAACATTGTGTCAAGAGGCCGCAGTCCATAGTCACTCAATAAAGAGAAAAAGGAAGTTTGAGTACGGATATGTGTCTTATTATGGTATGTCTCGGCTCTCACTTCAGATCCGGGCCTGGAATGGCGCAGGACATGCGATTCGAGACTGACAGTTTCGTCCTTGGGGGTAACGGCTTATGAAATAATGGCCCTAGCCATGCTCTGCTTTGATTGCGTTTCTGTCCTTGATGGGTCAGGCTCACGCGCGCTTGCCCTGTTTGCTTTGGCACATGCTTTCATCATGGACAAGTTGGTGGGAGAAGAAAGGATTGGAGAGGGAGTGGGCCGGGGTGGAGGTAGGGACGGCCACTGCCTTCCAGTGATAATTAGCCATTAGGAGGTGCTTCTGTGACCGGCGACTGCGCTGGTTTTCCTCCGCTGGTAATTACCGTTTGTTGGCAGACCCAAGGGTCCTGCATCGGGGGGGTGGGGGGGGTTCATCACATGATGGGTTTTTCGCAGTCTATGTTGTTTGTTTTTGTTGTGTGATTTTTCTATTTAGGCCACTATATTCCATGTTTACCTACAGTGTCACCTTCCCTGAGGGACATCTTCAATGCGATGTTTATTAGGAATAAAGGTGAGCTTTTTTTAGCCTGTGAGAGACACTGGTCCTGCTTTGAAATGTTTTCCCCTTTATTTTACAGATGAGCTTTAGTTTACTTTACTCCCTCCTGTTCATTAAAAAAGTGAAACCCAGATTTTCTGTCATGTGAAACGCAATTCTTTTCCTGTTATTTTACTGGGCTGGTCTTAAAGAGTAGCTTCAGCAAGTGCTTTAGAAACCAAAGAGAGAGGGGAGAGCGAGATGGAGAGATAAGAGAGAGATAGAGAGGAAAGACAGGGGATTTTGGACTAAATAAACGCCCTCATCAATTATCAACAGAAGATTTCCCATCGGGGGGGAATCACCGTGCTGTTGCTCACCGGTGCGTGCGGTCATTTGACATATCCATCCCTTACATTACGCAAATGAAGACAGGGAAAAATGATTTCCGTCGCCCCAGTCAGCGGTAGCTGCGGCCGCTAACCTAATGATCCCGCATTAGCATTTACGAACACAGGCTTGTGAGTTTTTCTTTCTCTGTTCGCCCTCGCTATTGAGCACCTCGCCGCCGTCATGGGGAGATTAGCCATCAGCACTCCACGCCCCCGATCAATAATCGCCTAATTGGGGAATCGCCGTGGCATCAACAACAACAACAACAACAACAACAACAACAACAACCGCAACAAACACTACGAAGAAGAACAAACAAACAGGGAGAACTCACCCAACAGCGTGACTCGGGATGGGGTTGGGGGAGGGTATCTTTCTGGGTGAGGACACGGTTCGCCTGGTTTCTGGGAGCGGTCCTGACGAGGGGCACAGAGGAGGAGAACACAAACCCCCCAGCGCTCAGCACACTCATTATCCAACAGGCTTGGGCTCGCATCGCTGTGGCACTGCGTGGCTCGCTAGAGTTTAACATGGGGGGGTAGACAGTGTTGTGACTTTCTTTGGGTGTTCAACTGCCAGCGTTCAACTGCCAGTAGAAACGGTTCTGGGATCTGGGTTCGATAATCTGGGTTCCTAATATTGGCAGCCTAAACCTGTAGGCATCCTTGAGCAAGATGGCCCCTAACCACCACCGGCTCCTCAGTGACCCGTTTCTGTATTCACTTCAAATCGCTTTGGGTTAAAGGGGTCTCCTAAGTAGTGTTCATAATTAATAATGGTACCTCTTGATTAACAGTGTCATCCACTATTGTTTGCTGAATATTCACGTGGTGGGAATACGACACTGAAGTTGTAATTAGGTAATTAAGTCTGGTCATAAGCACCATGTGTACTAGACTTTTTATTCTGAAGCGACACTGCGTCCCTTCACTGTATAGAATTGTGTGTGTGTGTGTGTGTGTGTGTGTGTGTGTGTGTGTGTGTGTGTGTGTGTGTTTGTGTGTGTGTGTGCGTGTGTGTCTCAAGTCTATTTCTTAAAAAGTAATTCAGAGCATTTCCCTGTTGTCCTCTTGATCAAGCTTCCTATTCTAACTCAGCCAATTAAATGTATTGAGGTCCAGAGGCAGGACTTCCTCTCAACACTAAACAGACCTGAACCTATCACGGAGAAGCACTGCGATAATCCGTCTGTGTGAGGGATGGGCACTTCGGCGCTCCTGAGAGAATCAAGCAGAGAGGAAGTACATCACAATCACTTCCTGTACGCTATAGATTTCCACAAATGAATCCTCTCGCCTTAAAAAAAAACTTGAGCTTTATCCATCACAGACAGAACGGCTCCAACGGCCAAATTAACAACATTGTCCCATTTACACAGAAGGAAACGTTCTGTGTCTTCATTAATAGTAACTTATCTCCAATGTAGGCCAATCACAGAGAGGAGGGCAGCCTCAGATCAGTTTTGTATCCCAGCTCCGGAGGAAAAACGCACGCGGTTAACAGAAAAAGCAAAGGCCAGAACACATCACTTTTAATTGACATAAGGGAGAAAACTTATGGTGGGTGTCCCGTTGGTCTCCAGCGATCTCCATCCAGAACGGGACCACATGGGGGTTGGGGGCATGGAGGGGGGTGGGGCTGCTTGAGGTTGGTGAGCTTGGGGCGATCTTATAAGAGAGAGTGGGTCCGTGGCTGGAACACGCTAAGAAGAATACAATTGTGGAGGAATGGTGGGAACCCCTGTGTTCCTGCTCTGGGCGGTGAGGGGGTGGGCTGCTCTGTGTCTCCCAGCGGACCCTCGTCCACGGTAAACACCGCACGCCGACCCCAGGGCCAATTAGCGTTGAATCGGCCTCGCGGGACGGCTCGCAAAGAGGGGAGGGGGACTTAATTTCAAAGCACCGACTCAGTGAGAGTCCAGCCCTCCCTAATTACCCAGACCCCCCCTCCTCCCTCTCCTTCCTCCCGCCCACGGGTGAGAGCCAGCCTACCAGAGGGATCAGAGAGGAGCTTTTTAACATTTTGTGTATTCCGCTGTTTGCGGAGACGAGAGGGCAAACGGTGGAATCCAGGCAGCGAGGTGTTATTGCTGTGGAAATAACCGGCGCATCGCGGACTAGCATTCCACCACGGAGCGGTGAGATCACATGACCCCTCAGCGCCGGGGGTCCGCCCACGCGGCCTCGTCTCTTCCTCAGCGCTACACGCGCCACCGCCGCGTGTAGCGCATCATCGCAACGTGTATTTGAGGGGGGGGGAAGGGGCCTTGAATCGTCCAATTTACTGGGTTTTAATTCCTGACCTTTCTCCACGGCCCTCTGGGCGGCGGCTCGGTATCCGAGCGGACGCCCTCTCGGAGAGTTAGAGGTTAACCACAGAGGGCATGTGAATCAGAATTAAATGGCTAATTAGAGTTTACCATGATCGTACCACAGCCAAGCAACAGCAACCGGGGCCCCTGGTTGGTTGAGCTTTATGGTGGGACGGCCCCCTGATACCGGTGAGCCCTATCTCCATTGGCTGACACCACGGGCTCCCTAGCCATTGGCTTCTATTTCTACTGGCTTCCACTTGGCTTCTATTTCTACTGGCCTATTTCCATTGGCTTCTACTAGTACTGGCTTTATCACAATTGGATTAGACTACTTCTGGCTCTCACCCTTGTTGACTACTTCTGCTACTACTGGATTTATCCCTATTGGCTACTATTACTATTGGCACTTTCCCTATTGGCTACATTATTACTACTGGATTTATCCCTATTGGCTACTGCTAGTACTGGCTGTAGCTACTTGGCTGCTTTTAATTTGCTACTAGTTTTGGCGCTATCCCTATTTGCCACTTCTACTTCTACTTCTGCCTCTATTCCCATTGGCTTCTACTTCTACCAGCTCTTTTGCTATTTTCTGTTCCCAAATCACTTGTACTTTTTTTCCATTTGCTACTTGTAGTACGGGTGTGGTAACTACGTTGTACATATATTTATGTTTCATACTTGGAAACTTCCCTCCCAGCAAACAAACCTCAGGTGTACCCATGTTCCATATTCATGGAGCACGGCTCGTAAACTTAATTTATAAATATTTAAAATGCAAACCCCCCAAGGGCCCTAATGTCCCTGATTTGCTCCAGACGAGGGGTTAATTAGGGTCTTGTTGGCGTATGCTATGCATGCTCAAAGTACAATGCATTATTTATTAGTAAATCTATAGACTCTATATATTCATTTAAATGGGACTTCCTTCCTGAAACAGGGTGTGAAGTGGGTGGGGCTATCTCAGTTCAGACTGACTTCTCTTCCGGCAGAGAGAAGGATCTGAACCAATGGGCTGAGGCCACACACGTATAACAGTATTATAGTTATAATAAAAAACGTCTTCATCCTAACATGTTGGGTTAGGGTTAGGGTCAGACTGAATGCGGCAGTGACCACAATGCTTCTTGAGGTACAGAGTGGTATAACGAGACGGTACGGGACAGAGTTAACTGGGCTTGTGCTAATTTTATAGTTAATATTGCTTCAACACAACACATAGAGGTCTTCCAAAATTGTTATTTCTTCACTTCTGTTGATAATTGTAGTTGATGTTTTCAACTGATAACCATACACGTTACAGTCCATTCTTCACAATAATCGGCAACTTTCAAAGTTAAACATAACAATGCACTTGAAAATCCAGTCACCCAGTCATAAAACACAGCCGAATGAGGATATGCCTGCTTAATATGTGGACGGGCCCTCCTATAGGTTATTATATTATAGAATACCATTTCACTTTCTGATTACAAGAGCAGGAATCATCAGAAATCTCATCCCTGTCCCATAATAGCTACTTACCGCTTCTGACTCAAATTAGCCAACACGCCTTCAGAGTAAAAGCGCAATCTTCCGTGCAATGGGCTACCGCCGTCAAATTATGTTGATTTATTTCCCTTTTCTCCATCTTATTTTCCTTCCATGGAGGTGGCGGTGTGACAGAGTTCGGTGTAATTAAAGCAGCGCTGAACAGTCAGGCATACTTAAAAATCGAAAAACCGTCAAAAAGAAATATACAGTGATAACATTAAAGATAAAGTGATTTATCGATAAGGCACACGATAGGAGGGGTAACTATACACTAACACATAAACCACGGTGATTCAGTGGTTTTACTACATTATACCATATTTAGGAATCTGATTTTTCAGTGGTCATGGTTTTCGACTGCCAACAACAAGGTCCTGGGTTCGATCCCCAATGTTGCAGATTAACTAACCCCCTGCTTCCTGCTTGATGCATATGTATCTGAATTCACTGAAACCCTTAGTTAAGTTAGTAACAAGCTCAATCAAATACTTGAAGCTAAACATTTTAGTTCTGTGCGTTCATTTCTTTTTCTTCTCTGAGTTACTTTGCTTCTGAAAATGAAGTTTAGGTTAGTCTGAGTTGAGGTGGCTCGCTCCACCAGACCTTCACATCCCGAAACGCGACAAACAAACGAGGTCCCACTTGACCATCATGTCATGAAGACCTCCAGGTATCATGGAGGTCTCGTGGAGGGTGGGGCCCTGGTGGGGCGTGGTGAGGCCGGCTGTTTGGCCCGCTGGTCCATCGAGCCGTTCCCTGGCTCCCCCCCTAACGAGACACTCTGCTCCTCTCTCTCTGACTCACACCATGAGAGGCCGCCTTTCACACACTCTGTTGGACTCCTGTGTGTGTGTGTGTGTGTGTGTGTGTGTGTGTGTATGTGTGTGTGTACATGTCTGTGTGTTTGTGGTCATTTGTGTGTGTGCGTCTGTAAATATGTGAGTGTATGTGTGTATGGATGTGTGTGCGAGTGTGTACTGTGTAAACTACTGTGTGTGTGTGTGTGTGTTATTGCTCATGTGTGTGTGTAAATATGGTTGTGTCCGCGTATGTGTCCTTCAACATATGTGGTCCATGGCTGTTTGTGTGTTAATTCTCATACAGTGTTGTGTGTGTGTGGGTGGGTTTGTGGTCATCGTGTGCGTGTGATGTGTGTTGTGTGTGTGTGTGTGTGTGTGTGTGTGTGTGTGTGTGTGTGTGTGTGTGTGTGTGTGTGTGTGTGTGTGTGTGTGTCCTCTAGGACCTCAGCCTAGCTCCGCTCCATCAGTCCATCACTCAGCAGCATACTGGCTCAGCAGGTCAACACCAGAAGAGCCCCACACTCTCTTCATCATCCAGAGACCAGCGTCGTCATCATCATCATCATCATCATCATCATCATCATCATCGTCCTCATCATCATCATCATCATCACTAACTTTATCTTCCTCACTTTGATCACAATCATCATGACCACTTTCATCATCTCTCATCTTCATCCTCCTCATCACAGCGATGGTGATGAAGATGAAGAGGATGAGGATGATGATCGAGGCGAATCGCCCGGTGGTTCCACTTCCTGTTGACTCAGAACTGCTTTTGAGCAAACGCTCCCATGGGCTGAACACATAACACTGCTTTGGGGGGGCACGTGCAGCATTAGCCTACTACGATCATCGTGCACTATGGGCGTGCACGATGATCGTGCACTTTGAGCGTGCCCTATGAGCGTGCACTCTGAACGTGCGCTGTGCACATGCACTATGAACGCCTTCCATGAACATGCACTATAAACATGCACTATGAACGTGCATTATAAAGATGCACGATGAACGTGCACTGTGAAAGTGCACTATGAACTAGGCCTGCACGATTCGGGGAAAAATTTGAATCACCATTTTTTAGCTTAGAATTGATATCACGATTCTCTGCCACGATTTTTTTTCCACGAGATGTAATTTTTATTGCATACATTAACCATGACAAAAAAATAAATGGCAGTACCTCTAGCACATTGCGTTTCATATGGCCCTTTATAACTGATTACTGATTTTGTAAACATCTAAAACAAAGTAATGTGAAACTTAAATCCACACAGGGGCGAATCAAGATCGCGATTTTATAACGATTCATCGTGCAGGCCTACTATGAATGTTCCAGCAGGAACGCGCAGGTGGGTGGCGGCGTGGAGGCGTTAGAATAAGGCGGTTTTATCCTGCCAAACCACCGAGTGGCAAGGAGGCGACCAGAGAGTCTTACTGTCAGGGTCTCACCCTCTCGGGGGGGAAGGAGAATTCTAAGCTAGAGATGAAGTTCTAAGCTAACCTCATTTAACAGGTGATTCGTCCCACAATCATCGCCTCCCCGCCTCCCCCGTCCTCACCTCACCCCCTCTCCCAAAGCCTTCTGAGGCCGTATCCATTACAGGATCTATGGGAGGTTAGTGAGACGCAGAGACCATGAAGGAGCCGCTCCGCCGCACAGCGCTCAACCCTGCTTGCTCGCTTTCCCTCTGTGACTCTCTCCCTGTGTTTCTCTCT
This sequence comes from Pollachius pollachius, assembly GCF_949987615.1. Taxonomy (NCBI): domain Eukaryota; kingdom Metazoa; phylum Chordata; class Actinopteri; order Gadiformes; family Gadidae; genus Pollachius; species Pollachius pollachius. Next base: position 8,084,002 of record NC_136950.1, on the reverse strand, counting down.
GTCTCATTCTCCCTGTCTATCTCCTTCTCCCCCTCTGACTTCCTCTACCTCGCTTCTCCCCTCCTCTCTCCCCTTTCCTCTCCCCTCAGCCTCTCCCTCTCTCTCTCTCTCTCTCTCTCTATCTCTCTCTCTCTCTCTCTCTTTCTCTCTCTCTCTCTCTGCCGCACTCTCCTCTCTCTCTCCTCTCCTTCTTATTCTCTCTGCCATACCCATTGTGTCTCTATCCCTCTCATTCTCTCTCACTCTCTCTTTCTCCCTCTCTCTCTCCCCTCTTTGACTTCCCCTATCTCGCTTCTGCTCCCTCTCCCCGTCCCTCTTCCCTCGTTCTCTCTCTCTCTCTGCCTTTCTCCCCTCGATCTCTCTCTCCTCTCCTACTTAATCTCTCTACCATTCTCATTGTGTCTCTCTCCCTCTCATTCTCCCTCTCTCGCCCTTCAATAGGGCATTGTTAAATTCACAGTGCTGTCAATCGTCGCCTCCATCTGGAACTGATCCAGCCACTTCCTCCAAGATCATATTTGGATTTGGTTGACACACACACACGCACAAACACATACACACACAAACACACACACACACACACACACACACACACACACACACACACACACACACACACACACACGCACACGCACACGCACACACACACAAACACAGGAGACTGTGACCTAAAAACAAGCTCTACACTCAGATGTATTTGCTTACTTTTCAAATGATGTGTTTTTTAGGAAAAGTGTGTTCCCAGTGGGCAAAAAGAGCACACATATGTAAATGGCTGATGGTGTGTGTATGTGTTTGTGTGTGTGTGTGTGTGGGTGTTTGTGTGTGTGTGTGTGTGTGTGTGTGTGTGTGTGTGTGTGTGTGGATGCGTCTGTGCGTTGTGCATCCAGTTCACCCGTGTGCCTGTGTGTGGGAGCAGGTGGATGCCTCTTGGGCCCCCACCGACGCGACGGTGCGACTATGATGTGACCGCCAGAGCTCTGATGCTACAGGTGCACAGGGACCAAGCCCGCAAGGACCCCCCCCCCCCACACACACACACACACCCCACCCCACCCCCAACCCAGCACCGCCAATTTCCGCATCGGACCATGACAGCACATGCAGGGGGGAGCGTATATATAATAAATTAAATATTTATTTGATTTCTGGCTCATTTTGTTCATTTTGAGATCACGTGGCTAATTAGCCATGTATATCTATGCATCTATCATGCATTTGGAAGACGTATCTATTTATGTATTTTATTTATCAATGCATTTATGTATATATGTATTTATCAGGTCATATCGGCCTCTCAGTAATGTTCAGAACTAGAACTCACGCGATGTAGCCTGTAAGGCCTACCAGGTGAAGTAGATGTAAAGACAGACACAACGGCTGTAATATCGCTTGAGACGTTACACAGGCAAAGGTATACTCCTACGTAGTTTAGTAGGAGACTCTGCAGCTACGGGGGATGTTTGTTTTGCCGGTCGTAGCGTGGTCAACGATATTGATTATTGAAGTAGTAAGTACATGCTGCTGTTTTCAGAACAACAGGATGTGTGTGGTTCAGTTAAACACTGAGAAAGGAATAGAATGGAATAGAGACAGTGTGATATTGTTTGCGAGTGTGAGTAACTTATAGAAGAAAGTACCATTAATTATTACGAAGGAGTAATACTAAATAAGAATAAGTCCTAGCTACTCATGGTTTTCATTATACGCCTATACTTAGTTTCATCTGAACATGGTTTCATTAGATAAGTTAGTAGTATTAGGCTACGTTTACATGATGACGGTCTGAACAGAAGACGCAAAAGTGGCGTCGCGTCTTCACTTTTTATTCCGCGTTTTCGGGAGGAAATCTGCGTGCACACGGTGACGCAAAAGTGTGTGGATTTCGATTGGTGTCAGGCGGCTAGGTGGTGCTGTGATAGACTATCACACAACACCACCATGTCTGAGCGCATGCGTTGAATCTTCGATAACGATAATGCATACAATACTGGTAAGAAACGATGTTTGTTAATGTATTGCGTATATCATTAAACAGAACCACAGTTACCGCATATCATATGTGTGCTAAGTTTATTTCATTGGTTTATTGGACGTTATGCCCATGGGTAATCAGGCAACTTCAGGGTAACCCTTTTTAGATTTGCGTCGGGCGCAAGAGTCATTTATCTGCCGGTATAATAGCAACGTCGCCATAGAACCGCCGACAAAGCTACTTGCGTTTGGCACTTCTCACTTGTGTTTCAAAATAGTGCCCAATGTGTTGTATTTAACTCAAAATCTTAATTTTGTGTTAAACTCTAATACTACATATGAGTTAGCAGTAGTTACAAAAAGTTTGTTCACTCCTTGCTGTAATGACCTGGCGTGTATCTGTCGTGGTGAGGAGGAAACTGTTTTTGGGTTGAATGGGAGCGCACGTGGGCGTCAACAGTTGGAACATTTTGGTTTCGGTGATTCTCCTCCAGCTCACTTATAAACTCGCCCTCCTTTGGCCTTACATTTCCCATCGATTCAGTGAGTCAAAGTGCACGTGAGAGTGACCCTGACATGGTTGTGTGTAAATTTCCCAATTTAGCGTCTCATAGGCCCAACCACCGCACCCCCCGCCCACCCTGCACCGCCTCCGCGATGACGTGCTAATTGCTAACACCTACACTAGTGCCAGGCCTGACGCATGGATCCCAGACTGCTCAAACCGCTGCACCGATGACAGCGATGAAGGGTGACACCTCGGCCAAAATGCAACATACACAGTTTTTATTTTTACGGTCATCGCTGATTGCTGGTCACATTGGTGTGTGTTTTGGGAGGGAGGCAAGCTGGTGGAAAAAAGGTGAGAAAGGCCAGCAGTGGCAAGGGCAAGAGAAAGAGAGAAATGAGTGAGGAAGCAGAGGGAGTTCTGTCACAAGAGGCATCTCATTAAACCGGAGCAGAGACGAAACACCGAGACACGTGCCACACTGGGTGTGGCAAGTCAGATGTTTGGTAGGGAGCAGGGTTCTCTAGTAGTTACGGGGTTTGACACCAAGATAAAGGTTCTGGGTTCGATCCCCGATGTCCACCTGTAGCCATCCTTGAACAAGAAGTCCTGAACCCTACCTGCTTATTGACATCTGTGTTCACTCTAAGTTGCCTTTGGACCAAATAGTAAATCGTAAACATGCTGATACGATCTTCTACCACCACCCGTCCCTCTGGGGCTGATCAGGACATTGGTTAGGGGGGGTCAGTATTCAGGTGAGTGCCTGGTGTGCAAACGATGAAATGAATGATGGCTCCAGCGAACACCTTGCAGCGCTAATATATAGCAGTGTCGTCATTGATCGAGCGTTTGTCTTTGTCTTGAAATGATGTTAATGTGTCTATTGATCCTATGAATGCTTTCAAATGGGTTTCGAAAAAAGACTTGAGGCACATACACGCGTGCACACACACACGCGCGCCCACACAAACACACTCTCACTCCCACACAGACTCACTCACACACCTAATCACTCAGACATGTATGTAACCAGTAGTATTCTGCTGTTTTGTTGCGCTGTGTGCTTCGTTCTCCGGCTCGGGGAGGATTATTAAAATCAATGAGGCTCAGATAGAAGCTAGGAACAAGCCCCGACTCCACTATCGACCAATCAGCACGTCAGGAACAACCAGGGGAGGGATGGGTGAGTCAAGATGGCCGCCGGCCAGATGCAGCTCATCTTTTCTGTCTTGAACTCCAAATGTTCCGGAAGAGTCTGACACAACAGTAAGCGGGGAGACAGGGAACTCTCGGGGACCCACAGAGCTGTCAGCCGTGCGCTGGCGGTGAGGAGGACACAACAACCGGGGACGCCAGGAAACACATAAGACAACAGGTAACACAACAAGGCACCATGTACGAGCTACCACAGATGACAACCGCCTGCAAGACCACAACTGCAAGACAACAATAGCAAACAAGTCAACAAGAAACAACGACGACAACCACCGCAAACAAACATCGACAACATCAATCTATAACAGCAACAACTGTCAACAAGAAACAAAGATCCACGACAACCACAAACAAACATCAACAAGAGTCAACAACCTACAACAGCAACAACTGTCAACAAGAAACAAAGATCCACGACAACCACAAACAAACATCGACAAGACTCAACAACCTACAACAGCAACAACTGTCAAAAAGAAACAAACATACACGACAATCACAAACAAACATCAACAACGTCAACGTCAACAGCCTACAACAGCAACAACATCCTAGTTAAGAAACAAGTTGTTTTCCTCTGGAAGGCTGCAGCGGCGGTCCTTGCGGCTAGACACACACCCGGGAACGGTCGCCGCGGTAATGATTGTTAACCATAACAGAGCACATCGTTAATTTGCCGGCCTTGTTCGTCCCTTAGTGATGATGCGTACGCTGGGGTGATTTGTTTACAGTGGGGTTGTTCGGGACGGTAAAGCCGTCGGGAGTGGCAGGAATCGATCTTAACTAGACCTGCTTTGTTCTGGGCTCCACTAGAGCAGAGAGACACTCTTAGTGGATATCTGTAGGCTTTTCTGCTGCTTTGTTCGCGCTCTCTCTCTCTCTCTCTCTCTCTCTCTCTCTCTCTCTCTCTCTCTCTCTCTCATCTCTCTCTCTCGTTCATACCTACGATATGAAGCAGTGCTAGCAATAAGGAAAACTCAGTTGTATCTATTAGAAATGTTTACGTGAAATGACAAATAATAAAAAATAAGTGAAGTACAATAATGTGAGATGCTAGCGCTGCTGCCAACGCGACACGACCCCGGATAAGCTGTATTGAGGATGAGGAGGAGGAGGGATATCAAAACTGATTTGAGTTTAGAAAGAAGAACACAGAATTATTTAACCTTATCAAAACAATTATTAGGTAAGATACAAACTCTTGTATCTGCCGTGCAGGTCAATGGAGAATCTTTTTTTTTTACATGGAAATTTGTCTTAGATGAGTGTCAACACAATTATCTGTTCCCTTTTATCACTTTGAATGAAAGAGTCAAAGTGATAAAAGAGAAAATAATTAGAGAAAAATTGGAGAAATTTGAGCTTTTAAGACACTTACAGTATAACGCTACGGTGTGCGTTGATGGTGGAGTCTAACAGTGATTTATTTAACGTCTGACTGGTGATGAGGCTTCCTGACACCTATAGTATAACGCTGCGTTATATTAAATCTCAGTGTTCAAATTCCAGCTAAAACTGTAGATTTATTGGTTTAAATTGACATGCTAACCTTATCACCCACATAATGATTCTATAAGACATGTTGTTTACAGTAAGTGTGTTTTCCACACTGCCCGCAGAGTTTAGTAGAACCCGTTCCCAACAATATTATTATTATTTATTTTCTTTGCCTTTCCTGTCTCAGTGGTAACTCTGTCTCTCGCCCTCTCTCATCATGTCGTCTCTCTGGTTCCCATGACTCACTCTTCCTCTCTCCTTCCCTTCATCCCTCACCTCAGTCACAACGTAGCATGCTCTCAATTGCCATCAAAAACGAACCTGTTATTTTGAATTAAGAATTATTATATTAAAACCATACCCTGATACCCAGCACAAGGCGATCAGGGAGGTCGACAGGACGTAGATTTCTGTGATTGTCGGGCAAAATCTGACCCCTAAATCTGCCATTTAAGTTGAAACTTACTTTAATATACATAATCTTTACAATGTCTAATGAAACACAAATATATCAGATTGTAATGCAGTGCTAACCCACACAGAACGCCTACGCCATTTAACGGTCAAAGTAAACATCAAACAGCCGTTAAAGGTAGTACATAGATCAATGAAATTTAAAAAAGGGTAATTGTCAGATAAGTCAAAGATTTATTAAAAACAAGAAAAGAACACCATCAACGACTTTCAATTTGAAGCATTCAAACATACGTGAGACACCAAACGCCCCGGCCGCGACTTCAAACGATGCGGCACATGGCCTCTCTGTATCTCTACTGTATGTGGACCGTATCTTCACTGCCCCTGAAAAGGAACACAACAACGCATGAGGCACGAGAACAACGCCTCAACAATGGTCTCTCTTAACAAAGACACCCTTCCCTCGAGTGGGAAGGCCACCGAGTGCAGAAGCAAAACATCCTCTTAGTTTTGCACTCAGAAAGTTGCACGACACTGACAGCTAGCAGCATGTAGCTTGCTAGAAAAGACGGAAAAGTATGTTTGGTTGCCTTTTACAATATTCTCATTGCATAAATAACTTACGTGTCGTGTTATATTTATTTAACACACGGCCAAACTGGAGTTGGTTGAAAGTGAGTTGCATCATCATGACATGATATCTGACCTGGATCGTGACCTTGTTCATAAAAATGTTGGACAGGAGTAGCGTGTGTGTGTGTGTGTGTGTGTGTGTCTCTCTCTCTCTCTCTCTCTCTCTCTCTCTCTCTCTCTCTCTCTCTCTCTCTCTCTCTCTTTATCATAGGAAAAGGGATA
>NC_136950.1:7987533-8075033 GCF_949987615.1 Pollachius pollachius | reverse complement strand
TGTTGGGTGTGAAGGCGGCGCCGCTACTGTCCTCGACAGGGCCGTCCTGCCTGCCTCGCTCCGTTCGCTGGTGTACTCTACATCTGCACCTTGACGTGCTGCGGTGGGAACCAGCAAACACCACGTGCCCCCCCGGGGAGAAGTAGCCCACTATTGGACAAAAGATGATAGTTACGTATTTTCGCAATCAAAAAGAAGAAAAGGAATGGCCAATTTTTTTTCGAACCGCAGGCGCATGAAGTCAAATGATTGAATGCGACCTCTTCAAAGGAGATGCATAGGCTGCCATTTGATCGGAACACACTGGTCGTCCTCATTCAAACATTTATACACCGACCAAAGTAAACGACGAGTTCTAGATCTTCTATTCTTGATGTTTTTCTGACCTCTTGTGGCAACCAGTAGAAGTACACCTACTGGATCGAGGTCCATGCCTTTGCTCAGAGTTCCCCGCGGTTATAACATATAAGCACGGATTTGACATATTGGCAAAATGGAAAATACTTTTATTGAGTCAAAAGCAACTTATTGTGATCTCCTATCAAACTATTTCCACCGTTATGTATGTGGGATGGGCTACAAGTTATCCAACACACCACCTGAGGGTGAGGTAGGTCATTAGCCCATCTGCCACGACCTTAAGGAGACCTCTCCAACCTGGCCTTTATTTAAAACAATCAAAACAGATCTATAAATCAGGAACCCCCAGGTTAAAGGGTTTCATCGGAGGTGAACATGAGAAACGTCGACATGTGCGCCGCGTCATTTCTTGGTCTTCAGGACGTCGTCGCGCTCCGCCGGGAACACGTCGATCTCCTTGATGAGCCGATCCGCGATCGTCTGGTTGTTGGCCGACATCATCCGCCGGGACATCAGGTCCCACGGCCCCCCTGCGGACAACGGGAAAACACCATCGCCTTTTTTAGAGACTCAAAAGTTGAAAACACGTTGCAAAATATAGATGGAGAAGATAGGCTATTTTGATATGAACTAGATATTTTAGGCTAATATCCAGTGATAGGCTATTTTGATGAAATAAAAGTAAAATGGGAAATGAAGGTGAAAGATTTCAGCTTACTTGATAGTGGCCTACCTATTCTCTACTGTTTACTTTCACAAATCTGTCAGAAGGCCCTAACTGTGATTTTATTGGTTGAAATGTTATTCCCACCCACTTGGACTGTGTTTTGAATGGGTGAAATGGTACACCTGCTTGCTCGATCTTGGGAACACACACAAGAACCTGCCTGCTTTAGAAGTACCTCATGTGAATAGTATTTCAAGTGAAGTGAGTATTGACAAAAACTGAGTGATAATAATTCCATTTTCGGGTATTTTTCATCGAAATTAAATGAGCAAGTATAACACAATAATTACATTTAAAAAGTTCAAGGTAAAGGCAAGGCAGAAGCGCTCAAAGTTAAGAGTCAAAATAACGAAAAGCCAGGATTCCTGTTGTCCATTTCAACAGTGAAAAGCTAATCTCAGCGTTCCAGACTTCAGCAGCGCATCCCCTCTCCGCTCAGTGATCCGCTGAACGTACGGAGGCAGTAGCCGGCCGCTGAGCTCTGCCACATGGCCCCCTCTTAAGGCCCCCCCCCCCCGTCCTCACCGTCCACATCCAGCAGCACCCCCCCAGCCTCGGTGACGATGACGGCCCCGGCGGCCACGTCCCAGCAGTGGATCCCGATCTCGAAGAAGGCCTCCACTGCCCCGCAGGCCACCAGGCACATGTTGGTGGCCGCCGTGCCCGACCCACGCAGCCTGGACCGGGGGGGACACACACGCATGAGGGCCTGCTCGCTCTGGAGCTTGTGGGTGTGGGTGTGGGTGTGGGTTCGTGTGTGTGTGGGTGTGTTCACGTGCATTTGTGTGTGCATGTTTGCACATGTGTGTGTGCGTGCGTGTGCGTTTGTGTGTGTGTGTGTGTGTGTGTGTGTGTGGATGCGGGTGTGTGTGTGTGTACGTGTGTGTGTGTGTGTGTGTATGTTTGCCCATTTGTGTGTTCACGTGCATTTGTGTGTGCATGTTTGCACGTGTGTGTGTGTGTGCGTTTGTGTGTTTGTGTGTGTGTGTGCATGTGTGTGTGTGTGCGTGCATGCGTGTGTGTGTGTGTGTGTGTGCGTGCCTGTGTGTGTGTGTGTGTGTGTGTGTGTGTGTGTGTGTGTGTGTGTGTGTGTGCGTGCGTGTGTGTGTGTAGCTCACCCATGCACAGGGATACAGAGGACCTTCTGCATGGTGGAGAAGATCTTGCTGACGGTCTCGTCGTCCCTGTTGGAGCCCAGCTCACTGATGATCATAGACTTCCTGATATCTGGAGAGAGGGGAGACCGCAAGATAACATAGAATACCAATATAAAATATATCATTATAGTATGTAACATACCATACCACTACATAGAAAACATAACATGATATGATATAACATGACATAACACTATAACATAATACACCATACCACTGTAACATCCAACACCATACCACTATAACATAACAAACCATACCACTAAAACGTAACACACCATACAACTATAATATATATCATACAGGTATAATATATAACATAACACATGCTACACGCCTTTATTGTGACAGCTCAGACTCCACTATGTATGATTTCTCAATCGCTCACAGTTAGAAACCCACACTCTTCACTCACACACAGACAGAAAGAGATGGACAGCAGACACATGCTTCATATCGCGTCTCTGGAGGAACTAGTCACATCAGAAACCTGTCGTCCGTCTCCTTCACAGACAGCCAGACGGACAGACAGACAAGAGACATTCTCCCTGGAGGTACCTTTCACATCAGAAACCTCGAGTTTCTCTCCGTCACAAAAGGCGCCCTTCCCCTTCCTGCCCGTGTACATCTTGTCCTCTATGCAGCTGTACACCACGCCGAACTCCAGCTGGAAGACACAAACGCTTGTTCTCAAATCGTTGCGAGCGTCACTCTCACTTCCACACTCCCCCGTGCAGCCAGCCCCGCATGTCAGGGAGTTTTTGCTATCATAGATAGATGAGATAGGGTAACCGTTACCAAACACCCACGGTCCCGGAAAGGACCATGGCTGGGCTATTATTATTATACTGCAGTTTCTGGTAAAAAAAATATGGCTCAGGTGAGTCCCCTGGGAAATTCTAACAACACAAAGTTGCTAGAATCACAGGTTCTGATTGGCGGAAATTGGTGCACAGTGATGTCACTGGGTACACATTTTGCGTGTGACATCGCAGTGAAACGATGTAATACAATTATAGATAGTTGTGGTTGTCCCTAAAGCTCAACATAAGTTGGAAATCGTTGGTTGAAGTGACTTACCTCTTTGTTGACCGCAAAGCCAATGGACACTGCCACGAACGGAAACCTAGGGGGGAAACACGTTTTTACCAATAAAAAAAATCAAGAAACAGAAACACCCCTTATTGAAAATAATTAAAACTTGGAACTTTCCATGTTTCCATGTTTCCATATTAGCATTGCAACAATATTTTACGCCAGTTGCCAATCAGAAATAACGGTTGCAATAACCTGCGAATACAAGAGAGGGCGCTATCCCTGCAGTTTAATATTAATTCGGTTTTCTCTAAGGGTCGTAGAGCGCAAAAAGCTAACCAATCCGTGGCCATAGGTTTGATTCGAGGAGCAGCACTTGAGGCGTGCACGTGAGCATGTGCACATCAAGTTGTCTCACCCGTGCACAAAGTTGGTGGTTCCGTCCACGGGGTCGATGATCCAGGTGGGGCCGTCTGTCAGAATACAGGGGTGGCCGGCGGCCACTGACTCCTCCCCAATGAAACTGGAGACGGAATCAGACACAAACTCATAAAGGAACGAACTAATGCCATGTGAGTCTGTTAAAGCTAGGGTTGGTAATTTAGAGAAACCAGCCAGGATGTAAGCTAGGATGTGAAAGTATCAAGCTGAAAAAGAAGTTTGTGCGTCAGGTGGGGGGTTTGGTAGGTACACAGAGAGAAATCATGAAGTGTCTGACTGAATGTCTAACCTGTGTGTGTGTGTGTGTGTGTGTGTGTGTGTGTGTGTGTGTGTGTGTGTGTGTGTGTGTGTGTGTATGTGTGTGTGTCCGCACAAAGTAGTATGTTGGTGTGTGTGTGTGTCTAGCCTGTACAAATGTGCGTGTGTGTGAGTGTGTTTGTGTATGTGTCTAGCCTGTCTGTGTGTGTCTAGCCTGTGTGTGTCTATGAAACCTGTGTGTGTGTATGTGTGTGTGTGTGTTTGTGTATGTGTCCAACATAATTATGTTGGTGTGTGTGTGTGTGTCTAGCCTGTACAAGTGTGTGTGTGTGTGTGTGTGTGTGTGTGTGTGCGCGGGCATGTGTTTTTGCGTGTCTAGCCTGTGTCTGTGTGTGTGTCTGTGTAACCTGTGTGTGTGTGTGTGTGTGTGTGTGTGTGTGTGTTACCTGTGTGTGGGGAACTTCTCCTTGACGGAGGAGATGATGATCTTCTCCACCCTCTGGTCCGTCTGGGTGACCAGGTCCACACTGGAGCTCTTGGTCATCACCTTCACCTCGTTCTGAAGGGCGTCTCGGATAACCTGCACACACACACACAAACACACACACACACACACACACACACACACACACACACACATGCACACAGAGGCGCACCCAACCACACAAACCCACAGGATAGAAACACACACCCACAGGCGAGACATACACACACGCACGCACACAGACCGCCATTATAACATGCTCTTCTGCAATACAAGGATGATCTCTTTATAACAATTACAACCCTTCTAACTCCACCCAGCTATTATAACCTAGGAAGAAAAGAGGAAAGACTGAAAACAAATTGACAGACAAACCAGTTTGAATGGAAAAAATAATGAATGAGTGAATTACACCCCATAGTCTTACCACTCCGGCCTTGCGAGCTACAGCAACGGCATGATCGAACGATTCCTTCCATGGGTCAGACATCTTGTTTGTGTTGTTGTGTTGAGTTACTGAAAAAAGGGTGTAGACAAGTTAGGATGTTAGAACTCATGACTTAAAACTCATTCTTAAATAAAGTAAGGGCCTAAAGCGGTGGTTCTCACCCTTTATTGGCATGTTTCCACATGTCTAGGTTTGAACATCTATGCACAAAAGCTTCCCCACGCAACATTTTAAGGCCATCAAACCATTTACGTCATATCCACGGCATATGTCCCCAGGGACATATGCGCAATGCTAATCCTATGCTGTAATTATAGTTTGTTCTTGGTTTTTAACAGTCTTTGCATGCATACAGGATTTTTATAAGACCTGAAAAAAAAAGAGCCTATGAGTTGCTTATTTCCTGGGACCCAATTTCATACCAAGCTAACCAAAGTCTGGTCCCGACCCACTGTTTGAGAAACACTGCTCTAAAACTTCTATTGACAGGTCGGATCTAGACGTGTGAAGTCCTTAACAGTGCCTTAAGAAATTAAAATTAATATAAAACTAAAGTAATCAATGGAACAAAACAAATCACAATCAATTGATAAATCTGATTGTGGTGTAAGTAGTGGTTGTCAATAGCAACAGACCAACTGAGGCCCTGAGAGAACATTGCAGGATAGAAAATCATGTAACGCCGCAAGGGCTGTTGTCAACGCTGAGCACGCACACACATACACACACACACACACACACACACACACACACACACACACACACACACACACACACACACACACACACACACACACACACACGCCTGCTAGGTGCATTCTTCCTGCGTTCCTACGTTAGGACAACATGTACGAGCTGGCATTGTTTCAGTCATCCATTCAAAGCTTTTTTTTTGGATGACTCTGCTGCTGTCTACCTCTTGCTCTGTCTCTCCGTAGTAATCTAACTGGATCTGGAACAGTTACCTCTCATAGGTCTCTCACTTCTGTCGATAGTTTAACAATGCATTCAAATGCATTGAAAATCGACCATTACATTTCTTTTTTCAATTAATCCAACCCAATTTAATTGATAGTGTTTCTCACAGATGCAACACAGTTAAAATAGTTATAATAGTGACCATGTCAATATATTTAGAGATAACAAAAGATGTTGCATGCTAATGAAAAATAAAAAAATACATATTGCCAAAACTATGCGTAAAGTAACATCAATACATCATATGATAAATATAGCACACACACACACAGGCACATGCAACCACAACCACACATAAACATATAGAGTATCAATACAAAGTAAAAACACACCTGTCTGCAGACTTGTTGGAGGGAGCTTTAATCTGTTAATGCCCTGATCTGGTGTGGGAGCACTGCATTTAAAGGAGGGCCTATCTCTATCTGACACGAGACACTGACGGAAAAGTACTAGCAACGCCCTGCATATTTCCTCACCGAGGTGAAGCCAAGAAACCCAATAAAACACGCAATTCCTACAGACATGCAACAGCACGATGCAGGCGTCCCCAACCGCTGCATTGTTTCATAGCAACACCCATTGTCCTGAGTGATGAGAGACTAACCCGTAGGAATAGCATCACTTGATCCTCATTCACACACAGTACAGGAACCATTGTGTTTTGAATTACATGCTTAAGGGGTTACATGGATAGGACATGGACACTCTGTGTGAAATATCCGTCCGTTCAACCCCCTGTTGCACCCCTAAGCTTCCCTAGGTGGAGGGGACCCCTCTTCTGGGTGCTGTTTCAAGGCCGTTCTGTCTTCTCCTGAAGTCCTCAGGGTGATGGGGGGGTAGTTTAATGTGTGCCTGTGCCTGGGAAACCCTCTGAGATTGTAACTGTGATCAAAGATTGCATGACTAAAACAAACTTGACCTGGCTTGTCGGCCTGTTCTCAAAGTGGATTTTTATCACGGGGCGCAGTGTCTTAAGAGGTAGAGCAGTTGTTTTGAATTTTGGATGGGGTTGTCTCGATTTGTATCTATTGTTATTTGATATGAAAGATCAAAAAGGAGCTAGAGCAGGTTATCTTGCGAAAACCAAAGGTTCCTGGTTCGATCCCCGGCTCCTCCTAGCTAAGAGTTGAGGTGTCCCTAAGCAAAACACTCAAAATTAATTGCTCCCAAGCAGGTGTATCCTAGAGGGTTTACGCTGCCGTCCCTGCATGTGTGGGAGAACGTGGAATACTAATTGATAATAAAAAGCACTTTAAATGTCTGCAGGTTAGAAAAGTGTCATGTAAATGCAGTCTATTTTACATAACCTCCATAAAGCCACACTGGCTTCTATAACAGGAAATGTTAAAACATGTGTTGTATTGCTGCGCTCCTACGAGAATGGGTTGGCACATAATTTAGTGTATCCTGTTTCCTCACTTCCTCTCTATTCACCAAACGTGCTCTTACTTTGTAGTTTTCCATCAGGGTATCACTGGGGAGTGGGCCTGCATGCCAGCCTTCTCTATGCGTGTGTGTGTGTGTGTGTGTGTGTGTGTGTGTGTGTGTGTGTGTGTGTGTGTGTGTGTGTGTGTGTGTGTCTGTGTGTGTGTGTGTGTGTGTGTGTGTGTGTGTGTGTGTGTGTGTGTGTGTGTGTGTGTGTGTGCGTGTGTGTGTGTGTGTGTGTGTGTGTGTCTGTCAATCTGTTTGTGTCGGTTTTCTAAGTGCCAACTTCTAGGAGTGGCCCATATGTGTGACTAAAGGGATTTTGTGTCATGCTTTCAGGTCTACTAATACCATGTAATCTCTGTAGTTACGGACAGCAAAAGCATCACATCTGTTTGTTTGTGATGCTTCAGTGAAGTCCCTCAATATCTTTGGTTATCTGTTGGAGGGAGAGGGCATTCATAAAGCAGTTGACAGAGAGAAGGGTGTGTTCAATGAGGGTGAAACCTCCCCTTCCGTGGATTCCTCCATACCTGAGTGAACACCTCTAGCTGAGTTGAGTCATGCAGATCTTATTCTGGATGTTCAAATTGTGACTGAAGTATGTCGGAACTTATTGTGCAACTAGACAGACTTTTGAGGTGATAATTTCGGAGGATGATACCACGAAGAATCTTACCCTGAACTGAATTACACCAAAGCCTTGATGTTACACCCTGCTGGCCATTTCGGTGCCCTACGCGCATTTTGAAAATGTGTGTTGTAAATGAACATACCGTTTACATACATTGATTCAATGAGGAATTGATTCCTAAAAAAAGTACACAATATTTTGGACATTAAGAAACATATTTTAATTTCTTACTACAGTCTATTTATTTTTTATTATGTTATTTAGATGTACATTTTCTTAAGAAATGTAGATGAGATTAAAAAAAAATGATAACGGTTGGTTTTTTGTTGGAATATACCCTTCAATAAAAGGTATACCAAGATTACTTGATAACCTCCTCATCTTCATCCTCATTATCTTTTACAAATAGCTTAATCTCTATCACTTCATCGGTGGTGTGCATAGAGAACCAAGGTAGTCCTCAGTATCCCTTGGGCTTTAGTCAAAATGTACACCTTTAATCTACAAAATAGAGCAACATTTACCCAAAGAAATTTTGTGCTCATTTTGAATCATACCAAAAAAAATTGGAAGATTGTAGCTAACCTTAAACCAAAACGAAACCATTTCTACACTTAACTACAGAAAACCCTTACCCTAACACTATGCCCTGAACCCTTAACCTAACAATGTCTACCTTCAATTTAAACTGAACTTACCTTACACTTACCAAAACATAATCATGTCGTAAACTTAAATAAAGCCTAATACTTAACTCAATTCCTAAACGTACAATATGATAGTTTATACTTAATATTTATACCTAAACAAACCATAGTTATTGTAATACTCAAACCGCATACCATTTCATCATGATCAACGGAAATTACCACCAGCAAAAGTAAAATATAAAAGTCATAAATCAAATATCAAATGTACAAAAATAGGACACTTGGCGGATAATTACGTCAGGCAATTACAATTCGGCGTGTGACCATTTCACTTCAACATTTATTGTAAATACAGAGAAATAACAATATATTCCAACACAAATCTAATAAAAAGTAATAATCCATTCATGAATGAGGACAGAATAATAGATCAAGAAAAACAATCAAAGTCTAATCCTCTCCCCATCCATTGGTCGATGAACTATGGCTGGGTTTGTGAAAACAGCTGCTTATGTCCATGGACAGAATCCCTCGTCCTGGTGCTGTCTCTCCCTACTAAGACCCAAACCTGGAGGAACAAAGCCTGACTTAATGAAACAACAACACCAATAAAGTGATGAGCCAGAAGGAGGGTTTTGGAGGAGTAGAAGTGTTGCAAAGCAAGAGCGAAATAAAGAGATTAAGCCTGCATTATCGCTGCAGTCTGAATGTCAACAATACAATACAAACCCAGTATTTGTATTGTATGTAAACCTAGTGAAGGAAAGGGTTGAAATACATGTAAAACGTGCTGGTTAAATACAGTACTCAGACATATGTACGGAATGTGCTCTATCTATACAATACATACAAGTTACAAAATAATGTATTAACTAAAATATAAATGTATATGTAGAGATGAGTACAAATAGATGGATGGCCCAAAAGCTGAATTCACTGGTTTAGACATGCCTCCTAGACCTGCCGCACCCTGACACACACACACACACACACACACACACACACACACACACACACACACACACACACCCCCACACACACTCTCACACACACACACACACACACACACACACACACACACACACACACACACACACACACACACACAGATTTCTCTGGGAAGACTCTGCTGTGTTGCTGGCGTGTTCTGTCTCATCACGTCATGAAAAAAACCTTAATTTCAACTTGCTTAACCAACAGAGCTGGAGGTGTTTTTCAGCAGACGTTCATCCAAGGCCACTTGAGAAAGGCTCCGTATGTGAGGTGGGGACAGGAGAGCTCCTTCATATACAATCAGAAAATTCCCTGTAAGAGGCTTTGGACATAGTGTCGGCAACATAGTGAAGTTCTTTGGCCCTCTGTGGCCACGGGCTCATTCAAGATTCAAAGATTCAAGATTCAAAGGTTTTTATTTGTCACATACTCATACAGGATGTGGAGTGAAATGTTTGTGTGACATACTCTGTATTACTGTGCTTAAAATAGAAGTAAAAATAGAATAGAATAAAAACAAAAACATAAATTGAATATAAGGAAATACATTGCAGCCTCACCCATTCACACCAAATCAGGCGTAGCGGCCATTACCCTTAACTGCTGCAGAGATCTGGCAGCTTAACATCATTTGTCTGACGTCATGTTGCCAACTGATATCACGCCTTCAGGGCAGGGTTTGCCAACTCTGAAAAGGACAACACGGCGTCCCTCAGTCTCGCTTCTATTGTCCGAGTTGCTCGGTCAACAGTGGAATGTTACAATGCTAACGTTACATGGGGTAGGGTTAGCGTGTGTGTGGATGATGGCTGGCTTAATTAACATCACCTGCCTGATTCTGATTGAACCCTGGGGCTGGGTGAGGCTGTGCAGGTTCTACCAGCCATCACCCCCAACACACAGAGGGAGATAACTTACATGGTACCATGGTCATGATTTATTTTGTGTGTAACTTTGAATAAACCGGATTTTCAACATCACTACCCTGCGTCTTTTGTTTGGAGGGGCCCAGTCAAAGTCACCTGGGTGGATGGCGGCACGGTCTTAATCACACATGGTCATCAAGGCTCTTCTTCTCGCGGTTGTACTCTGGTTTGGTCGCCAGCTTCCAGGAAGCGGGGATGCATTTCTCCATAAGTTATTGGTTTCTACATCTCGCCGCGGGCCGGCTGTGTACTTTTTCACAAGCCGATGCAGCCCCCCCCACCCTAGTGTTGCTAGTGTAGCTGAGGCTGCACACCTAAAGTACAGACTGGAATATTTATACAGAGGGGTTTTTTTTTTAATCTCTTTATTCATATTTTGTACCTGATCATTGCAAGGCTACTAAACAAAAACGTAACTTTTGCTCAAGCAAGTCAGACGAATAGATAAAAAATCAAAAAGCAAAAGAACGTTAGTTTGCATTACTGCAACTTGAAAACAGGAACTCCAGGAACTGAAGCAATAAAAGCACTGACGTTTATCTTAACCGTGACAGAAAGATCCTCAGTTGAGGTGACGTTTCCCATTCAAGTTTGATCTGCACTACACCAGATTGTGGTACGTAGATTCTGTCTTATGAGTCCTGGAGAGGGACTTTGGGAGCAGGAAATGGAACTTCCTGCCACAGCCTCTTGATGATAGCTTTAGATGGATGGATGCTACCACCTGCGAGAATCCCCCCCAACTGTAATAACCAAGTTGGTATAGCCTACAGCAGGGGTCAGCAACCTTTTCAACATGCAGTGCCAGTTTGACATTTTCTCGTTAATGAGTGTGCCTTAAGCAACAATAAATTAAAAGCAACAAAGCTTAAGCAACAATATATTAAAAAAATAAGCTGAATTATGACACAGCGACCAAAAACATTTCCAGAAGACCTGGAATTGTACTATTTCCATATAGCCCACAATCATGCATCAACATTCTAAATGTTTTTTTGGTTGTTATATTTGCAACATGGGGTTAAAAATTATAATTACATATGTCCCATCTTAAAACACCATTCTCAGAAACATTCAAAAACATATTTGCACTGTGAGAAATGTAAAAAACGAGAATATATGAGAATGTTGGAACCATCCACATCAATATCTTTAAGACATGTACAGCTTTGCAAAACCATGTGAAGGCGATGCATACAGGCCACTTGCAACAATATTTTAAATAGTTTCTTCTCTATTACTCACAAAATAGGTTTCAAACTATTAATTGATCCCATTTCAGAACACTGCTTTCTGTAACTAATTTAAACATATTTGCCCTGGGAGGAAATGCCCAAAACAGAATAAAGTGCAAAAAAAATCGGTAATAATGATTATGCTGCTGCATTGTGCTGTGAATTTTTTAATAATAATAATTTAAAAAAAAAAATATATATATATATATATATTTTAAGTGTGCCAATGATTATGCTACCCCGAGCCAGTGGTGGCACGCGTGCCTAGGGTTGCCGACCCCTGGCCTACAGCGTTGCAACAATACGCGACAACTTGCCATTGTTTGGGGTATGTTTTAATATGATAGCTAACCCTTAGCCTATTTTAGGCCGTAGCACAACGCGAAAAATGTTCACTGACCAACATTGCCTGATGGGCTATATTGCCATGAGACACCAGTTTGCTTATTAAAAAGAATTCATCACTGCGCACTGGGCTGATGGTGATTGCAAAGGTGTTCCGGCCTTATGGGGTGTTTTAGAACAAAACTCCTTTCTGCTACTTGAAATGCTTTTGTAGCTGGTGAGAATGATGATGAGCCAGACATTAGTCATGAGGAGGCCAGGACTACACAGTTAGAGAGGATACCAATACAAATATATATATATATATATATATATATATATATATTAATTAGAGTTATTGCAGTTTAGTAGAAAACACATAACCTACGCACAATCAAAGGTGTTATAGATGTATTTAACATGAAATCCAGATGTTCAGAAGCTTACGATGTTCACAGTGTCGATTCAATAACCAGTCAATCTAAATAACACTAATGAATCATGTCAAATCAGTAAAGCTGATTTAAAATGGCCGTACATAAACTTCATGTGATGAAGTTATATAATCCATCACATGTTGTCATGTGATGGATTATAAAATAGATTAGAATAAATTAAATAAATTTAAAAACTTTAAAGTTGTTTAGTGAATAGCTGCTCTGAGTATCTGTTTGCATAAAATGATAGTGCCTATGGACCATGGCTTTCACTTTTTTATTAAACAAGTCAATACAGATCCTTTAGGAGAGGATTGCCGACTGTGTGTGTGTGTGTGTGTGTGTGTGTGTGTGTGTGTGTGTGTGTGTCTGGGGGGGGGGGGGGGGTTTCCTGATTATGGGCCTCTCCTGATTTAAATACATTATGATTTTTTTGTTAACTTCTCCTGTTCCTGTTCAATGTTATCAACATGTTCATATGGAAGTGAAATTATTAAGTTGTTCACTTTTTGTAGTCCGTTAAAATATAAATAGCCCAATAAAAACAGAACTGATTTGGCACATAATTTATCCACTTTTCTTAAAGAAAAAAGTGGTCTGGTCTGGGGCATGAAAATTGTCTCAACCCTGTCCCAATACTGCTGTCTTACAACACTGTTGGCACGCCTGCTCAATGATCAACATTAACAGACGTCATATGAGTCATGGTCCCCACATGACTAGGCTACTCATACAATCCTATAATCTTAGATGTATAGTAGATTAGTTCACCAGTTGGTACAGTCCACTTTATAGACGTCTGGGGGAACTCCCTGAATGGGACGTCACAAAAATCAGAAGATTTCGAAATGGAATGTAATGGAAAATAGATAATAGACATTCTGTGTATAATGTACAGAATGAATAAATACCAAATGTAACAAGACATGGCATACGGAGCTAAACCACGGAGCAGGTAGCGTCTAAGGGAGGTTGCAGCGCCCTCTGTTGGTAGAGCGGTAGAAACTATTGAAAGGCCTTGCTCTGAAAGTCCAGTGTGTTTGCGTCTGCCTCTCTGTGTGAGTTGAAATATTGATTGTGTATGTGTGTGCGTGCATGCGTGTACGTACGTGTGTGTGCGTACGTACGATCGTGCATGTGTAAGGGCATCTGCCTTTTATTGTGTAAAATAAAATACAGATGCACAATGAAAGTAAACTGCACAATGATAAAATTAGAATCACGATTTTCTTGCTTAGAATGTAGTTGACGACTCTCATGATTTGTTTCCAATACAAAGTTTTATTGCACAAATTACATGATACAGAAGGAAACGGAACAAAAAATATGAATGTGCCTGAGATAGGACATCCACCTTGGACAACAGAAAGAGGACAACCATGTTTAAGCTTGAATCTCTCACTGAACATATTTGTCCTTCCTTGCACAACTTTCTCCCACACCGTCTGATTGTAATACGCTGGTGTCTCACTCGCTCTCTGGCTTTATTCCCCCTGGTTTTCTGCTGCTCTGAATCACATGGTGTAACACTGCGTTGGGTGGTTGAGGGAGAAAGTAGGTGTGCTTGTTTCCAAAAAAAAAAATAATAATAATAATAACATTGCATGGTTAAGTTTCAACACGAGTCCTCGTGCAGCCCTAGTGTGAGCATGTCCTTCAGCTTGGCGCGTCGTCCCGTCCACATGGGAACACGATGAGCTCATGGGCGATGCGCTCGGCCACCTGGGGGCTGCTGGCTACGATCAGCCGGCGGGACATCAGGTCAAACGGCCCTCCTGGGGAATACATCAAGCATTATTGATCAGCAAGGGGACCATTGGTTGTTTCTCAAGAGAGGCCACACAACGGGACAGATAAACGAGCCTTGTGAAAACATGACTCCGGCATTTGGGTTTGAACCCAAAGCTTATTGTCATTAGCATCATATTGTTATCATGTTATAAAGTATTGTCAACAGGAAGTTAGACTAGACTAGTGACAAGATACCTCACCACATTTTTTTCCAATCCAAAGCTTATGTGATATGAATAGTGTATTAGCAACAAAGCTACACTAGGCTTGGTATCACATACCTCAAATCAGGATTGGATGGAAGCCAGGGCTAATGCAATATTGGCATTGTCAATCAGAAACATACCTTTACTGCGCTAGGTACCCCATATCTCAGAGCACGGTTGGTTTGATCCCAGAGCTTAGAATTAGAATTAGAATCCACATTTTAATCCTAAACGACACAGCTACACTAGGGAGATTAAGTGGTTGCATTTCCGGATATTACAATACTTGGTGAATGGATGAATGAATCCCACGCCACACAATGGTAAATATTTGATGGATATCAATGGAAGGAGTGAACGGATGAAACGAGTGAATGAAAGAACCACGAACCTGTGATGTCCATGATGACCCCCCCGGCCTCAGTGACCAGCACTGCCCCCCCGGCCATGTCCCAGCAGTAGATCCCCTGGTGGTAGTAGGCGTCGGCAGCGCCACACGCCACAAGACACATGTTGATGGCCGCGCTGCCCGGGCACCGCACGCTGGCCAGGGGAGGGGGGGCGTTAGATCACAGATTACATTAGGGTGGATTACATCCAGTGATGCCAGTAACGCGTTACTGGCCTCGGACCACTTTTTTCAGTAACGAGTAATCTAACGCGTTACTATTTCCAAACCAGTATTCAGATTAAAGTTACTCATCAAAGTCACTGTGCGTTACTATTTTTTTTCCCCTTTTCCTTAGTAAGAATATATATTTTTGCTTTCTTCTTGCCAACGGGCGGTGGTGAGTGACAACCAGTGTCACTGTGTCATGTGTCAAGCATGCGACATCTCACGACGACAACTCACGTGTACGCACTACGCAGCGACTCAAATGCAAAACAACAATGGAGAGAGGAGAGACCACGGGAGAGAGATGCGTGTTTTCTAGCTGGAAATACCGTCACTATTTTCAGTTTGTGTCAGCTAAAGGTGACATTATTAAGGCTTGATGTACACTCTGTGCTGGCGGCGGCAAAGTGCTATCTAGCTTCAAGAACACTACGTCAAATTTAAAGACTGTGTATTATGTGTTGCATTGTATTTCGTTGTCCGTTATGCCAGTTGTTCTATGTGCATGCATTGGAAATGTTGTACTTGTCATTCAGTGTGGAGGCGAATCACCAGGTCAGCTGGGGGAGGGGCTTGGGAGAACAGGAGGGTGGGGGGCTTGCACGTTGAAGGGACCGGGTTCAGGGGTGGTTGTTGCCCGGGTAACTGTGGTTGTGGATTTTTGCCGTTGGTTACGGAAGAGTTTGTACAAATACTTATGACTGGACATTGTTATGTCCCCGGCGAGGTCCTTACATTGGTGTCAGAAGTGAAAGCTTTTTTATTTTATTTTATTTTATTTATTTTTTCGGTCCTGCTCGGTGAGTCGGCTGAAGTTGCTATCGCCGTTAGCTCTGTTTTTGTTGTTGCTTTTTCTCAACACAAAGAAAAGACTGTCTATTTTATTTTTTATAAAAACATCATTTTTTCAGGAAATTGTTTTTGAGGTCAATTTAAATTGTCAGGAGATACATTGTTGACGTTGCACTTCCAATAAAGTTAGCATTGGCAAAACCGGTTGTAATTTTTTATTTTGAGGCGGCAGGGGGTGTTGTCGCAGCTAAATGTAACTAATAAAGTAACTTGTAATCTAACTGAGTTACAGTAAAGTAACTAAATTACTATTATAAGGAGTAACTAGTAATCAGTAATCTGATTACTTTTTCAAGGTAACTGTGGCAACACTGATTAGATCACAGATTACATTAGGGTGGATTAGATCACAGATTACATTAGGGTGGATTAGATCACAGATTACATTAGGGTGGATTAGATCACAGATTATATGAGGGTGTATTAGATCACAGATTACATTAGGGTGGATTAGATCACAGATTACATTAGATAACTTTACATCAAAATACAGATGATTATAGGACACCACACACACTTTGATGGCATGTGTGTGTGTGTGTGTGTGTGTGTGTGTGTGTGTGTGTGTGTGTGTGTGTGTGTGTGTGTGTGTGTGTGTGTGTGTGCGTGTGTGTGTGTGTGTGTGTGTGTGTGTGTGTGTCTCACCCATGCACAGGGACATTAAGTATTTTCTTGATGTTTTCCATTACGGTTTTGAAATGTTCCGGATCCTTCTTCAAACCCATCTCAGTCAGAACCAGAGACTTGGTAATATCTGAACGACAACTAATGGTTGAAAATTGTTCAATCATGAAAGAATGCTGAGATTATTAGATTCTTAAATCACAATAAATCCTGATCGGTCATTACTTGTTATATTAAACAATTGAAATCATAAAAAACATGAATGAATCCAATAAAAAACGGAATTTGATTTTTAAATAAATTAAATAATACATAAAAATAGATATAATGATTAGAATAATTATATAAATAAAAATAATGAATTTCATGAATTAAATAAATCAAATATAAAAGTCAAGTGTACAAACGCTTGTCGTGCTCCATATGGTTTGGCCACTAGCACTATCTGGTGGCCGAATGTGTAAATTGCAACCAGAAAGCCGACGGCTGTCATCAGTGTGTGCTGAACGGTACCTTCTTGACCCGACACCTTGATGGGCAGTCCGTTACAGAAGGCACCCTTCCCTCGCCGTGCTGTGTACATTTTGTCCTCCATGCAGCTGTACACGATCCCAAACTCTACCTTCGAGTCAGATATTATACAACAGTACGGTTGTATTATTAGGCTTTCACAACTAACATAAAGAGAAAAATGCCCTGCTATTCTCCTGACGATTAGGACTGATTAGGCCTATTTATTAGCTTCTTTCTACAAGAAAAAAACAGGAATCATACAACCTACTACACACTTGAGACAATAATAATAAAATGAGTAATGTATAGTGGAGTGCTAATAAACAACATCAAATAACTACTTTCATATCAAGTATGTGTATTCATTAATTAATAAATAAATCAATCAATCAATCAGCAGGGTAGGAGCGACCCAGGTGTTTGACTCCGAGTTGTCCGATACCCTCCTGCCGTAGGCGTCCTTCATCAACACTCTTCAACCCCTAACTGGAAGGATAATATACGGTTGACCGTTGCTACCGAGCCCAGGCTCTGCTGAGTGATTAAATAGCAGATGAATGAACAGATGAATAGACCAACCTCTTTGTTGACGGTGAAGCCGATGGACACGGACACAAAGGGAAACCTAAAGGCAATCAGAGGACGACAGAGAAGCACTCAGAGAGACCCCTGGAGGAGTTAGCCCCCGAGGGCCACGACCGCCAGGTCAGCCGCCTTATGATGACTGAACATGGCAGGGAGATCGGAGTCGCAAATAACAATGAGCAGAAGAACGAGAGGGAAAGCCTTTTATTTCCAACACTAGTTACAACATTATCAACAACATTCTTGTTGTTGACAGATCTGAGTGTTGGGGACGAAACATGCCCTATTTGCAGTCCATTTGATCTTGACTTAATTGTAAGGAATAAAGTATTCCTAACAGCTCATATGGACTCACCTTCATCCTAGTCCCAGCTCCCTCCCTGCAAGACCTCAGTCTCTAAACCCCCTGATCTTGAGGAGTTGATCTAACAGCTCATATGGATTCACCTTCATCATGGTCCCTTCATCCTCCCTGCCATTCCTCTGTCTCTAACCCCTTACTGCTCTTGAAGAGCTTTAATGGCCTTTGTTTTTTATCTTGCAGTCCAACCGATCCTCCACTGACCACCTGGTGTAAGACCGAATCTCACCCAGGTATCAACCTCCCCACACCCTCTGCTGTACAGCCTTGATAGGGTTTAGGCAGTTTGTGATTGGGTGGTTAACAGGCCACTTTTTTACTCTTTACTTTGGCGGCAACATCGAAAGGCAGATGCGGCGTCTACGTATATACGTCTATGTGGAGAACAGGTAACGATTGGATGGGTTTTGATTGCCCCGCTCTTGTGGGTTTTGATTTACTGTTGGCTTTGAGAAATTAAGCAGAGGACCCCTGAAGGACTGCACTGGTTGTTTGGGGTGTCCTGAGAGAGCTCAGGAATAAATTATTGAACGTTAAGTCTTGACTCTGTGATCTATTTGGAACGAAGGAAGCAGAAACTATACCTTGATTTTAATCTTCTTCAATATTTTGCGGGCTAGCCAGAAGACTTCTACAACCTTACCTGTGAACAAAGTTGGTGGTGCCGTCGATGGGGTCTATGATCCAGGTGGGGGCGTCGGATAGAACGCTGGGCGCACCTGCAGCCACAGACTCCTCCCCTATGAAGCTTTTCAAAGTAAGAGCAACACCAATCATGAACATACCTATGTAAGACGGTATTGGTTATCTGGTAATTATGCCGTTGCATTCATGATTGATGTATTTTAATTTGAAAGACACAGATGTTAAGGTTTATCGCTGTTATTTTGTACAGTGAAGTTTTTCCCCTGCCATTAGTCTTATGTATCCCCACAGGCGCATCAGTCCCGGCTCAAATACACTTGGTTAATATGACACTATTATCCGTCAGCATTATTATTCATACTGAAAATGTTTGGCCTAGAGGGCGTTTATGAAGAAAAAGATGAGGCATACTTCTATTATTTGTCTCCCCGTTATTAGCAACGAACAGATGTTTACATCTGTAAGGGCCTACTGGACCGTGCTCAGGGCCCTCCTAGGGGTGTCAGACGTGACACCCGAGGCTGTGTAATAAAAAGGGTAACTACCAGTGTGTGGGGTACTTCTCCCTGATGGCGGATATTATGAGCTTCTCTACTCTCTGGTCCGTCTCTGTCACCAGATCCGTCGGAGAACTCTTCTCCATGACCGCAATGTCCTTCTCGAGCGCCGCTCGGACAATCTGTTGGACGCAAACACTGACAATAGGTTTACTGTTTTACTTGGTAGGACAAGATTCGATTAGGTTACATTTCCATTACCCCGACAGGAATGCAGAATGTCACAGAAGAAGTACAGGACGGTTAATAATGAGAAGCCCACGCAAAACATGAAAAAAAAACTCATGACCCAAGAAGTTGAAGAAATACAAAAGATACAGTCCTACCGAAAATGTATTTTTTTTCTGTAGGTCTATATCTTTTGAAATACTCTAGATTCTAAATTCTATTCATGTTGGCTAGACGATGACACTAGTTTGACTTTATATTAAACATTGTCAAGCCTACTTACATCTACTGCAATATACACAAATAAGCATTTTGATACATTTAGGCTGAGCAAGATTATTTCCTGAGGTTTTGTTTAAAAGCGTACACAACACACACACACACACACACACACACACACACACACACACACACACACACACACACACACACACACACACACACACAATATCTACTCAATAATGATAATAATAATAATTGTAATTTTGATTAATATCCCACCTTCCCCGCCTGTTTGGTTATGTCCACACAGTGGTTCATACATTCTTGCCAAGAGTCCGTCATGTCGTTGATCAAAGTCTGCTGCGCACGGGAAGAACTGTTTTTAATGACACCTACGGCAATGAAAACACACACAACAGCATTGCTGGTGTTGTCACACTGACCAGCAATGTAAAGCAGTCTAATGATAGAGGAAAGGATCTATCAGATGGAGGGTTTGATGCCCAATGGACATCTAAACTGAGCGAAATCAGCATCCCTACAACCTGCTTATTATTGTTGTGTTATATCTGAATTCACTGCAAGTCGGATTGGGTATACTTCCGCTGAATGACTGAATACCAATGCTTAGAAAACACTTTAAGACACTTTTGGACAGAGTTTATAGAATTGGACTAAATAAAACTCGATACGTTAGCATAGGATGTATCGTTAGCTCCTGCTGCACTAGTTGGAATTTGGTTAAATGGATGCGATACTGCATGATTAATGATCTTCCTGTAAATTCATTGAGCCGACCTACCTTCAATATAAAATACAGTGTTGTAGTATCGGATACTACGGTTAATATTTACGCATTGAAATGTGCAAAGCTTCCTAGGTGCTCCACGCTACGCCCCTCCTTTTTGGGGCTTGACTTATTGATGTTGCCCAATCACATAGAAGACAGTTGTCGCCCTCAACTGCCATTGGTCAAACACATAAGAATATCTGTGACCGCACAACGTACATAATATTTGAAGGGAAACTGTCACCATATAAAAGCCATTTATTTGGAGATTACCGTCTTAATGTTTGTATATTGTTCAAGCTGAAATTAGTTAGCCGGTTCAATCAAAGGCTTTATGCTTTATTAGAAACCCGGTTGAACTTCCTCATAGGAAAAAACATGAGGCCAATATAATATATAGTTTAGTATTGGTCAATCTTAGTAGAATAAATGTATCTTGAATGCGATATCTTGAGATATATAGATGGAAACATGAGACAAATCGTTAAACTTAGCACTGAGTGCATATCAAATAAACCCTTTATTTTTCTGATTCCTGACTACCACTGGGAAACTCCGTGACTTCATCCCCATTTCAACCAAATTGAAGTCATGTGAATCTCCATGAGTTCCTGGAGGTCTGAGAACCACAGCCACATATAATGACTCGTCTGTCCCTATGTGCCCCTCTGCACCAGCGAAGAGCAGCAAGAGTCTTTCAGGGCAGCAAACCACAAGCCCGGAGCAGACTAGGTTAGTGAGGTAGTTAGTTATTTGGTTATTCAGTCAGTCTGACTGACAGTTGATGAGTTGGTGAGTTGGTAAGTTGGCAACCTAGTTTTTATTTTTTAGTTAGTGCGCAAGTGAGTGAGTGAGTGAGTTGGTTAGTTGATGAGTGAGTTAGTTATCTGGTCTGGTGATTGTTTATGTTGTAATCTTCGCTCATGATGTAGCTGTGTGTTGTCATTTCAATCACACACACACACACCCTTCCCCCCCCCCCCCCCCCCCCCCCCCCCCCCATACACACACACACACACACCCACACACATACACACACACACTGAATTGGTACTTCTTTCTACCCATTCAGCCTCTGGACATGAATGATAAAAGGTGAGGTGGTTGCCATGGAAACCGCTTTGTCCTCGACAGCCAAAAACGTGTTCGTTTGTAAGTAGCGCCTCTTCATTAAGGTCAAAGTTGAACGCTGGTAACTGTTTCTTTAAGGGAATTATACACTACATAATGTCACAAATGATCCTTTACTTGTCTCTTTCACTCACTTTTTCTTTCTTTTCTTTACCTTCTCCCATTTGCTCTTTCATGATTTACTTCCCTTCCTTTCTATTGTAAGATATTGTTTGAGAACACTAATATAGTTGATCTTTCTTCTGTTCACAGTCTTTCATTCTTTCTCCTTTCATCGTTGTCGTCTCTCCTTCATTCTATTTCTTTAGCTCCTGCTCTCCATCTATAGTAATATCTGAGCACGGTATGAAGTCTAATGTTTGCTTGTCTCCGACTGAAAGGGTTTATTGTTGTGTTCTGCTGCGGTGGATGGAAATCTGAGGGCGGAACCACACCCAATCTAAAGTCTATAGTGATTGGACGATGTTACAATTACATCATGCTGATAAACCCTACCTTCAGGTTCAGTAACAAGTGTCTTATGTCAAAGTCATGAAAAGATTGATCTTTATACATTCAATACAATGAACATCGTATTGTTTGTGTGTGTGTGTGTGTGTCTTTGTGTGTGTGTGTGTGTGTGGTTTTGTGGGTGTGTGTATTTGTCTGTGTTGGTGTGTGCGTGTCTGCATGTGTGCGTATATGCAAGGGTTTGTGTGTGGTTGCGTGTGTGTGTGTGTGTGTGTGTGTGTGTGTGTGTGTGTGTAGTTGTGACTGTGAGGAGGTTTGGAGGCTGTTTGAAGAGGCTGTGGTTCCCAAGTCCTCCTGCAGCAACCAAGTGAAGGACTACCAGGAGATGTTCAGCATCCTGCCCCAGAACTCCCCCTGCCACCAGGTAACCCAGGGCAACACAACCCTAGCACCTTACACTAACCAGCGGGTAACCCATGGCAACGCAACCGCAGCACCTTACACTAGCCAGCAGGTAACCCACGGCAACGCAACCGCAGCACCTTGCACTAGCTAGCAGGTAACCCATGGCAACGCAACCGCAGCACCTTGCACTAGCCAGCAGGTAACCCACGTCAACACAAGCCTAGCACCTAACACCAACTAGCAGGTAACCCAGGAAACACAACCCTAGCCCCTCATGCTAACCAGCAGATAACCCATGGCAATACAACCCTTGGACCTTACACTAACCAGCAGGTAACCACCGGCAACACAACCCTAGCCCCTCATGCTAACCAGCAGGTAACCCACGGCCACACAACACTCACCATAACCCCAAACTACAATAGCCCTCTATGAAGATGAGTGATGTGATTTCAGTTCCTGTTCTGGAGCAAGACAAGATGGATGATGGAGGTCTACACCACCCTGATGGATAACGTCTACACCCTGGAGGACACGCTGGTGGGCTATGTGTTCAACCAGCTGGACTGGTGTGGACACCTCCAACACACAGGTTAAGTGGGTGTGGGTGTGAGTGAGCTATTCAACCGTCCCCCTATCTAGACATCATCACCATCATCACCCATCTGCCCATTCCTCTATCCATGAATCCATCCGTTCTTCTGTCCGTCAATCCATCCTTCCATCATGTCTGAACCCACGTGGTGCAACAGCGTAGCCTTCTGATGTCATAGGATCGCTCGGGACAAGACTAGATTCATCTTTTAGTTACTTTCCAATGGATGATGTTGGAAATTACAACCCACTACAACTCTGTGTCCTAAGGTCCATAAAAAACACACTGATACTTTGTTGATGTGCCGTGGAAACCACATTATAAATAACACATTCATGCAGAGCCCCACTAAATGGCCACATTTTTCCCAGAAGGAGTTCCGTACAAAAGCCCAATGCTCTGAATGGGTGGCCTCGTTGCTGTTGACAGTTTAGTTGGACGTACTCAAGTGTCTCTGTCTTTCTTTTTTCGTAGGATTTGATTTTGAATCCTGTCCAGAGTGGTCGACCTGTCCTCTCCATCCCGTCTACTCCTTGTGGAGACAGGCCTCCCAGCATGTACGCTGCATGTCAAACTTATTTTCTTTATATCGTGCTACTTGCCAAACGGCAATATGCCTCACCAGGTGTTACAAGTCAGGTCAAGTCCATAGTATTTGTAAAGCCTGTAATCACACAATTAGAGTCCCAAGAACCCTCAAAGCAATCCATGTGTACAAGGAAGGAGCATTGTGAAGGAACACAAGACAGGAAAGAGAAACCAACACCACAGAACAAAAACAACATGAGTTTTAAATATCAATCGAATAGAATCACATTGTCAGACAGATGCATTTCAGTGATACAGGCAGATAAATATCACACACTACTTGATAAAACAAAAGTTAAAGTACAGCATTATTTTTTTAAGCATTGTTTGAATCCTGAGGAGCTGTATTGGTAGATGGTGGATGCAATGAGGTCAATCTGTTGTTTTCAGTTTGCAGAAACTGCTTGCGGCAACATTACAGTCCTACTGAATGGATCCATCGCCTCCGCATTTAACAGGAAAAGGTAGTCATCCTCTGACTAGAGATTCCATTGTATACACACAATCTCTAATGGTCTTGGCGTCTTTTTGTGTTGCAGCATGTTTGGCAGTGTTGAACTCAACAGTCTTAATCCTAGCATGGTGGAGTATGTCAACATCAAGGTGGTTTCCAACCTCCAAGGACCTTTCATGTGAGGCCCCACATGACCCTGAACTTCATTGAGATGTTTGAGACTAAAAAGAGATGTAGATGGAGATGAGATGAGGATGATTTAGAAAAGGTTTAGAGATATTTAAGATGGTTGGTGGGATTCTCCTCCGAGGCTCCTGCATGGAGGAACGTCAGAGGAACGCGAGAGGTATTTTCCGAGGAACGTCTCTGACTGTGAGGTTCCCTCCGACAGAGAGTCGTGCAGTCGGGGCTCCGTCGCAGAGCTGATCGATATCCTTCAGTTCCGGGGATTCAAATGGACCTGCACAGACAATGACCTGTAGGTTGAACGACCATTCACATTTAAACTGCTGCTTGTTCTTGTGTTTTCCTCCAGATCAGACCAGATATTACTGTTTTTGAATGAAAAGGGTAAATTGACGGATCGTGCTGTGAACACACACCACTTCTCTGTGATTTATATTGTATGTTATTCATGAGGCTGAAGTAAAAAAAGAAGATGCCCTTTATCGTTCCCAGGTAGAAGTGTGTGTCCCGGCAGTCAAATCACAAAACAAGGGATATATGAATGCACACAGATGACCGCAAAGGGAAAAAAAATGATCAACTGGTCGATCATGTTAACGTCAACAGTAACAGCTCAATGGATGGTGTGCTGCATTAATCACATTGTCCCTAAAGTGACAGTGTCTACTGAAGCACAGCTTATAGTAACGCTGTCTGGTTCTTGTCCACAGGACTCTGAAGCTGCTCCAGTGTATCCAGAGCCCCCAGGACCCCTCCTGCCAGACGTGCTCCTCCAGCCTACTGCAGACCCAGGGCTCTCCTCCGATCGGACCCTGAGCTCTGCTGCAGTCTGCTGTCAGGATGCAGGATGTCCTCAACCCTAACCACGCCCCAATGACTGGGATCCTAAATTAATTAAAGCAAATCAAACATATAAAAGTTCCATTGGAGGACAGTTGTTTGTTATCCTTTTCTGTAGTCCAACGTTTCTAACCGGTTTTCATGGAATCAACAAGATGCCTGGGGGTGGATTCACAAAAGTATTGTGAGAAGAAAAATCTTAACTGCTCTTTCTTCTTAAGATTGGATTTATTCACACATTGAGATGTTATGCTTTGATAGGAATTGATAATATGAATTTTACAGTTTTTATTGATTTTATTTACAGTATTTTTACATCACATTATTATTATTATTATTATTATTATTATACTCTAAATGATGTAGGTCTTGGCTCCTACACACTAAGCTTACTATTCAATTTGTTTATCCCGTGATTGGTTTTCCCTTTTTTCCCAAACATATAGCCCAAAAGTGAGACTTCAAAACCTCCTTGAACGTTGCCCCTGGCCTGGTGCCTGTGCTACTAAACTATTTCAGAAGTTCACACACACTAAACATACTATATAAATGTCCCAGAAGCTTAAAGGATTTTTAAATCCTTTTGGGTCTGGGGAAAAGGGCTTTGAAATCCTACGAGAGATACGATATAGCGATATTTGCAGGTTGGGAACGGTGGAATCTCTAGTCAGTTTGAGAGAGTCGCAGGCCGGTAAGAGTTTGTTGCAATTAGCTTATTAAGCTTTTCAAGTCATGACTTTGAAAATGTTACCCGTTCTGGAATATGTGGAAGAAATTTATGGTTTATTTGAGCCCAAGTATACAGATAAGAAGGTCTGAGAAATTGCACAGTGGACAAGGGGAGAAGGCAAAGTCCAGTGAGCAGGAGGGGTGAACCAGCTGCTGTAAGGCTACCAGGTTCAGGAGACTGGTGGTGTTCCTATGGGTGCTGTGACCCTATGCCCAAAGAGGGTGAACGCCTATGTTGAGGAGAACCTGGTGCTTCCCCATATTTGCGATCTCAAATGATGAGACCTCGGACACTTCACAACGTGGTGTCACCACGTCAAAGGATTTTCCCACGCTGATCAACAAGGCTGTGCTGAGGACATTCTTTCATGGGCCCAAAATAAAGAGGCATCCAAGATCCCATGGACCAAACGGGCAACTATCCATCGACTAAGTATACCTACATGCTTACATACATGCCATTTCTTTACCTACAGATGTCTGAGTGATTACTGTTGCATGATTACTTTTGTTTTCATACTTTTACACAAATCAAAATGACTTTCCTCTCCTCTAAGGAGTTCAGAAAAGGGGCCTGTGGCGGTGTGGTAATGGATTTGGCGCGGCAAAAGAGAGCCTCTTGTTCGTGGCAATAGAGGAGTGTTGCCTAGCTGCGTTGTAGCGGAGTTGGCGCCTTGGTCGGGGCAGTAGAAGTGTTGCCTAGCTGGGTCGTAGCGGCCCATCAGAGGAAAGCACCCCTCCCCCACTGGCATTCCACTGGGTTTGAGGTGTCAGAGGCTGTGTATTGCGAATTATTTGCTGTAACTCTGTCGACATACCTATCGCACTCAGGACCCTTCAATAACGGTGCTTATTGAGTGTCCGACTAAGCAGTATGTTGAGCATGTTACTAAATTTTTTATAATAAAGCTGGACATGTTGGTCTCCCATTTCAAATCTGTCCTATATAACTTTAATCTATGAATAGAATCACAGTAAATGCAAATACCACTTCCCCCACTGAGCGACATTAGGTAAAAGGAGGCAGAAACCAGCCTTTGCCTTAATTTATTTCGGGGGTAAAATCTTTAATTTCTAGAAATGCACACTAATATTCCACAATTTGCAATAATAATAATGACACATCTGTGTTTCTTATTATTTAATTCAAATCTGTAATCTCGGTTCTAACGAATGTGGAGCAAGGAAATCGGCCTCCCCAGGCCTTTGAACGGAAGCAGTGTTATGGGGAAGTCAGATTCAGCGTAGTGGGCTCTGAGAACACTCTTGTCTTCTCTCTAGGACAGGACAGGCTGGGTGAGAGCGGGCAGGAGGGTAGGTCGGTGGGTTCATAGATGGGTTTGACAGCCCGTTGTTTAGAGAAAGCGTATTTGTACCCAGGCCTGCATTAACCTAGCATTGGGCCCTGGGGCTGAGAGTTTTCGTAGGCCCCCTGAGAGGGGATCGTACAATGGAGGTGTAAATTGTTTTACGACATTTTGGACTGTGGCTGTGGTGTCAAGTGGCCACTGGGCCCAGTTACCACTAGTGGCCCCCCTTTTTTCTTGGCTCATGATACTCTGATTGTACTGGTCTGGGTGGATCTGAGCAGCAATCCCACTATCCAGTTCAGCAAAACTGATTGATGATGAATAACTCCAAGAAGCGTGGTGCCGATTAGGAAGGTTTACTCAAATTCAAAGAGTGAAACTGAAACACAAACATAAATATATATCAGTCGCAAAACGGGATGCACTCAAATGCAAAACACAATATAACATATTGCAATAACTAAGTGCACGGTAGTTGGAGCTTTACTGTATCTCTCCACAGGCAATAAACAGATCTGGAAAACATAGCTGGCGCCATATAAAATGGTACAAATCAATGACCCAATAACCAAAATAATGCTGCTAAGGACCTAACAAGCTGCAGTACTTACAAACATTGCGAATATACAGCTAGCAAGACTAAGCAGGCAGAAGATGCGATTTCTCTAGCGTTAACGTATGTAGTAGTCAGCGGAATCACTTCCGGGATGGTCACTTCCGACCGGAAGTACTAACAAATAAAGACGGCTCGATAAATTAAAAGCCTCGGCATGAAAATACAGCGACGAATAGGGTCCAGAACACTGATCTTTGTAAGCCCCAAACAAAAAATCACATTGTCTTGGGCCTACGCCTATCGGGGGGCTTGGCATGGGCCAGAAAAAAATAATAATAAAAAAATAAAAATAATTGCAGCTCATGATAGGCCCCCTGATCGTCGTAGGCCCTGGGGCTTCAGCCCAGTTAAGCCTGTGCATTAAGGCGGCCTTGTTTGTACCAGGATATTCCTAAGTTAAAAATATATACATCAGCGTCTGGTTCGTGTCTTTGAAGCACTTGATTCCACTAGTGTAGTTTTAGGCAATTGCGGCTGTTATACCAGGAAATAGTTTCAAAAATGACTGCTTGCCTTTTTCTAATACCACAGCATCTTAGTAACTCACTTATCCCTTGAACTCCAAAAATCAAGATCATCAAATTATGTCAACATTTTGAAGTTCCCTAATTCTACTCTATTGCTCACGCAACAAGACGCTGAACTCCGAACAGAATAAGATCTCACATGTGATACAACTTCACTGGCTGAAGCCTGAACATTGTACACATGAAACCTATATACACTTAGGGTCACTCCAGTAATGTAGGAGGTAAATGTTTGCCATTCAATTGTTCAGAAAGCATTGCTAAGCTTAGCGTCGATCGGGCCCATGTAGGAGGCAGTGCAAGGTTCTCCCCAGATAATCATGGTTTGGAGCTGTCTGATGTGGATTTGAAAAAAGTAGTTCCAAGCCAGAGGAACTATGTCCAGTTGATCGGGATGTTTCTTCATCTGCAACGTGTTGAGTCTTGGTAGGAGTTGATTGTGGGACCGTAACAAATTTACTTGATTATTGAGAATTATCCACCATCATCACCTTCCTAAAAAGTATGGAATTAGGTGTAGCAATATTTGTTATTACACACCACCTGGGTGGCTGCAACACTCTACCTTGGTGATTTTTGCTGTGCTACTCCAAACACAAGGACATTGTTTGATTTTTAATTCCGGTTTATTGTAGAAATTTATCAATAATGATACGTGGCGCTTATGCTCCATGTTGCAATTCAGGAGATCTATTCCTTAGTGTGTGTGGTGATGGCTGGTTTCACCCTGGGCCCATTGATGACTCAATGTGCAACAGGTGTGCAGCTTCACCCAGCTCTAGAGTCCAATCAGACTCAGCCAGGTGAGGCTGCATAAACAAACTATCATTCAAAACACACACATACCTGCATTCATCTCCCCATCCACCTCCCCTCCAAAACACTGAACTCTGACCAGTGGGGTATTCCACGAGCGGAGGTTTAACAAACACAGAGTTAACGCTGAACTCTAGGTTGATTGACCCTGTGCCAACTAAACCAGAGCTGTCTCTAAACCAGAGCTGACCGCGTAAATGCGTTAGTTACATGTCAAAAGCATGATCCTTAATATTTAATATCCCAGCTAAGCATTCTTAACCTTCCTACCACATATCCCTTTCTTCTAAGAAAATGTGTACTCCGATGGCTACCAAGCGGTCAGCTGATCAAGTCGAAATAAAGTATAAAAACACACAAACTGGAAAGCTTTTCCCACCATCGTATTGGTATATTTTGTCGGTCCAGCACTTAAATTGTCACACCATATTTGTCACTCCTGCATTTAAATTAGCCCTTTTTTTTAAGCGTGAAAAGGCAGACAGTCGGCAGACTGGATCTGGCCATCAAATTGTCTTGACCCCGGTGGAGGGGCTGGCAATAGACATAATTCAGGGCGCCCTGGCATGGAGGGGGTACCTGGAGGAACCTCCTCAGAGAGTCAGGGGCCATGTGAGCGTACCCCACTGGTTGAATGAAGGTTTTTCTGTTTTTCTTGTATTTTCGATTTTGTTTGTCTTCGAAGTAACACATGCAAACCGTGTGCGTGCCACAGCGCAAATGTTCCAAATGTTTTTTTTTGGTAACTGGGTAGAAAACCTAAAAGTGAAAATTCATCAACTTCACAGATCAAGATGGATTAGTGCTTGCAATGGAGCCGCCGGCTACGATCGAACATTCTCCAGTGGATGTAAATCCATTAGTACTATTTTATACTTTGTGTTGTAAGCGCCTCTCGGCATAGTACTCAGCCAATATTGCTTTTTGTATGATAGGAGGCAGATGAAAATCTTGGTCCGGACGTGGATGGGTCGTCTGAAAGGACTGAGATGTGCTCAGCTCCAACATTATAGATAAAACTACCATTTGCAAAGAACTGAGGGCTACGCAAATAGTCTGGAGTGAACTGAGGCCAGGTCCTCGATTGGTAGTGTTGGCTATGTAAGGCTGGAGAAGGCTATTTAAATATATTAAAGATTTGCGCGAGAATCTATATCTCTCCAGCAAAAAGTCATCCAGATATGCCAAGATGTCGAGCCGTGGTCTTATTAATCGCTCCCAGTGGATTGCACAAATATTTTGCGTTCCGATATCAACAGCCCTCTCGTCTAAAGGGCATGCCATTGTGAATACATGAAATCTGCGGTGAACGCGGGTTTAAATACCCAAAACCGGGTTATGTTCCAAACTTAACCTGCGCAAAACCTGCTCCGACCAGGTTTGATTCAGAGCATATGTTTCTATAGTAACTAACATACTGTGTTCATTTTGGAACGGAAAACCTAGGGTTAGCACAAACCCTGGGTTAACTTATCCGGTTATGTGATAAAACCGGCTTTGTGGAATACCCCTCAGGGTTACCATACCTAAAATTAAAACAACCCCCAACCTCCACTGTCCTCACACCTCCCCAGGATGACCTGCCAACCCACCCTCCCCCTCCCCCTCCGCCCTGGAGACCAGAGGCCTGTCGGTGGACATGGAGGTGGCAGGCCTGTCCGGACGGGCTGGGTGGTGGTGGAAGCTCCTCAGAGGTCCAGAAACATCCCGTGGTAGAGATACCCTCTCTCAGGGCATTTCCGCATCTCCCTCGTGGAGCATGGGGCCTTGGGCTGGCGTGCTGGCTGGCAGAGGTGTGGCTTGGCCCAGGCTGCTGTTGGCTGATGGCCGGTTTGGCTAGCCGCAGACAGTTGCCTGTTTGCTTGCTGTGCGGCCTCCCCCCGTCCTCCACTGGGCTCCAGTGCCCTGTTGGGGAAAATGGCTGGTGCTGGGAGGCGACTTTCCTCATCATTGTTGCTGGTGACCCAATGCGTCCTTTGACAGCCCTTATGGGTCATAAGCAGTCTGGAGAGGGCCCACATTCGGCGCCAGGGTAACAATGTCTGTTACCAAGCGCCACCTAGGTGACCTTGGCTGGGCTCCTCTAAACACAAGGACGCTGGGTTGAGGTGTTGAAAATATATGTTTATTGTAGTTTGTCAATGCTTCATGGCGCTGGTGCTCCATGTTGCCATGTGTGGTGAAGGCTGGTTTAACCTGTGCACACTGATAACTCAATGCAACAGTTGTGCAGCCTCATCTGCTTAAACCAGTCATCATTCACACACATTACCACAGTAGGTCTTTCCCACAGCCCAGTATGAATAGCACTCTGTTATATTATTATTATACAGCTCCAAATATTATGCATTTTCATATAGGTCCAAATAAGGAAGGAAAAAGGGAAGGGTACAACTACTACTTCCAAGTCAGATGTGGAAGAAACACACACACACGCACACACATACACACACACACACACACACACACACACACACACACACACACACACACACACACACACACACACACACACACACACACACACGTAGTATCTGCCACCCTCAAAAAACTTCAAGAAGGCAGGCCAGGCACAAATCCAGGCCCACATAACACAGACATAAAAAAAAGAGTAATTTATTTATTTATTTTGTGCAGAAAGTGGACGCCCACATGAAGACGCAGCATTGGGGGAGCAGCACATACTACAGATGTGGCTGGAACAGCCACTCTGCAAACAAGTGGAGGTTCACGGGAGAAAAGTGTCACAACTGTGGTAAGACAGGGCACATAAAGAGGGCCTTCAAACCGACATTGAAAGAGAAATCGAGCACTCAGGGACCTGCAATATTAAAGGGGGGTGAGAGAGATATTCAAAAGGTTCACATTTCATACAGGATGAGGAAGAGAGTAGTGAGGAGGGTAGTGAGGATGTGTTCACTATTCAAAGTATGAACACAACTATTCCTAAAGTACCTCCACTCAGGCAGTATTTGAAAGTAAATTGATTTAAAAAGATATATGAGAGATACCGACTGTAGTGTAATAGCAATGTCACAGTCAGAGTATTCTTAGCTATGGAAGAAGGCAAATGGGCCAGAGCTAGGTACCTGTCATATCAGTCTGAATACATATGCATATACAAAGATACATATAGCCAGTGATGCTACAACCCGCTTTTTCATATCAAAGTCATTGCATTTTGCAATGAAAACGAATAGTCCCAGTGTTAAAACCGGACAATACAGTTAGATTGTGTGGCGACTATATAATTACTATAAACAGAGTTGCATCACTAGAACAGTAACCCATTCCTAAAGTGGAGGACATGCTCACATACGTAACGGGGAGAGAGATATTTTGTAAACTTGACATGAGTCATGCTCACCAACAGATGAGGCTAGATGAAGACTCAAAAGGCCTTCGACTCAGTGTCCAGGGCGGCTGTGTTGTGGGGAGCCTGTGTCGTCGTTCTAGAGAGCCGACACGCAGCCCCAATGGAGCAACAGAGTCATCCCGGCATGTCCAAAATCATGCAGCACAGAAAAGCACCTGCTAGTGCCCCACTCCATCCCTGGGAGTGGCCCAGTAAGTCAAGGTGAAAGCTACACATCGACTATGCAGGTTCTTTAATGGGAAAGCTGTTTTTAGTAATAGTAGATGCCTCCTCAAAATGGACCGACATATACCAAGTGAGCTCAGCCACGTCAGCTGCTACAGTGCATCGTCTCAGGAAAAGTTTCAGTAATCACGTTATTCAAGAGAATACCCAAAACAAATCTTAAAAGAGAAAGAAAAAGATTGTTGTTAACATCAGTCCCCAATACCTAAAATTAAAGGAAAATAAAGTCCAGGCTCAAAAAATCCAAAGTTACCCTTTAACTCTCTCTCGGACTGACCTCGTAAAGCATAGCTAAGGCGAGCATCAGCATGCTCCGCCCTTTCACACCCTTCTATATCCAAGCTTAAAACAGTTTGTGGAAGCTCGTGAATGAGGAGATTCCTATAGGTGCATTATCCAATGCATCCATGTTCTGGAACTGTTGGTTCCACATTTTCGGAAACCAACTTCTCCTTTTATAACCGTTTTGTAACCGACTATAATCACGTACTGCAATATAACAGAGACTAATAAATTAATTAGGTTTACAACTATGAATGCAATAAAAGGATTTGGTGTTAAGAAACTCGCCTCATAGGCCTATATTTGGTCAGTTCTATTCAGATCAATGATTTACTTTGACTTTTTTTCTATTTGGGAAAAACTCTCACCGAACATTCGTATTCAATATGAAAGGAACATTACTACTAACCCTTTGACCAATAGTTTAACAACTGACTACGTCACGCTGTTTTGTTTTTTGTTAAGTAGGACCTAGGCCTACTGTAGAATATTGTCGACATGAATAGGTAAGAAACACAACAATGTGATCCATTGATTAACTTGTTGCTTAGATGTCTTTTGATGACGTGTATGACAATTTCAGCCTCATTCTTTCGGCTACAGCCCCGGCTGTGTTCCACGGTCTTGGGCACAAATAAAGAACCAATAGGCTTATAAAACCATAATTCAAACCAGTACTTGTTGCAGAAAAGGTCAACAATTACCAGGCTTTAGTGCTTCAAGAAGTCTTTGTTGGAGGTTTGTATCGGTGTAGGCCTACAAGACGAGGCCTGCAAAATAATTCCATGTATTTGAGTTAGTTGAAGCCAAGATGATAATTATTTTTATATAACTTTTTCACAGACCAAGGCCCAGGGGATTTCTGGAAATGGTGATTCCTTTTTCCAAGAGATAAGATTGGTCAGTATATATTCAGTACTCGTGGACCTGCTCCAGAGCATGCTGTGGGAAGCATTATTTTGGCTCTGGTTTGGCTATACATGCCTCCAGTATTGAACCTATATCTTCAATTTATTTATCTTAACAATCCATAAACACACTAAGACCCAAGTCCTCGAGCTGCAGGCTGACTATCGGTAATCTGAAGACTGGAGGCGCGCGGCCGTGCGCACGCTTCTTTTCGGCTCTATTCCAGGGAACGCGCCCGTATAAATAGACTCGGAGGAGCAACAAGCGAGCGAGGAGCTGAAAGTAACAGGCAGAGAAGTTCGGGACAGAGCGCGTCCACCTTAAGGACTGTCGCGTTCCAGATAGCTGACGGGTTGAGTTCAGACGCAGGCTTGATGGAATCAGACCCGATCCGCGGTGGGCACCGGCGGCGGAAGTGTCGCGTGCTTGTGGTGGGCGGCTGCGCCATGGCCGTCCTGCTGGTGGTGGTCGTGGTCCCCGCGGTGGTGCTGAGCGCCAGAACCGACACCTTCAAGACCACGTTCATTCAGGAGTGCGAGAGAATGACTCCAGAGAACACAAGGTAGAGCCAACATTTTCCTTATTTCTTTTCTTAATTACATCTCCCTTATGTGGGCTTGTCTGTGTGTAGAATTGATGCATTGTTGTTTGCAAGTGCATGCACATATTTTAATCGGTCGTCATCCATTTTATCTTCATCAAAATCTATTCATAGGCTATTGATCGATTTTTGACTTTTTTGTATTGTGTTGTTTGCGTTCTCCATTCTATTCCAATTCCATGTGTATTTATCAGACGCTTTGGTCAAAACGAACTTACAGTCAGTTCAACAATGAAGATGCACCCCGTAAAGTGCAAGAATAATTTAAGTAACAACCCGAAACAAGCAAAACAACCAGCTTTTAAGTGCTGCGGTAACACGATAGATATTGTTTTTCACTTCATGGTCATCCAACAAGACGCAGTGTGGCAGATGAGTGTCTAGCCCGCGGCGGAGGACGGATCGGATCTCTTGATCATGTCAGTCCTTTCATTGTGGCGCCAGGACAAAACAATCGAATTTTGTTGAGCGCTGCTGGTTCTCACGTTTGCCTGATGATGGAGTACAGCACGGCGTTTGGCAGTCATGCAGCAGAGGTCGGGCTAGGGGCGGTGTGTAGGACGTCCTCGGTGCAGGATGGGGCCCTGAACCATGTAAACATGATAGGAAATAACCTACCAGGGAGCAGGGACTTGGGTGTACCAGTGCAGGGGGCGGGAGGGATGTGTAGTGTAGTGTGGGAGACCTTGGGCAGGTTGAAGTTGTTTGTAGTGTTGTTCTCAGAAAGCGAAGTGATCCTTATCGTCCCTGCACGGCTTCCCCTGCAGCCCTCACGTCCATCCTTGTGTGTTGGCACCAGTCCCGGGCTGAGATCACACAAGTCCATTAGCGCCTGGAGTCGGTCCAAGTTCGGACCGTCAGCAAAATTCTCCTAAGTGAATATCTTCTGAGTCAAATCTGTGCCCATGGAATAAGACTTAATATTCGGAGAAGACAATTAGGCTCGGACATATCATCCGTGTCCCAGTTTGGTCGGGTTTCCATGCTGCACTTTAGAAAACGTTCACGCATTTCTCTTACAACCTGATCTAATCGTGAAATGCAGCATATTTATCTAGCCTACATGCGTGCAAAGCCTTATTAACACCCTGAAACAGTTTGTGTCTCATAAATTGACGCTCTCTAAATTATCTTTATAAACCATTGTCTATTTATTGCATTAATAGTTGATAATATATTATGAATTGCAATAGAATGTGTACATACATCTAGAAGCAATGCTTTATAAAGTATGAATGAACTATGAAGTTCATTCAGTTCACTTCCCGTTTAACTCGCACACACCACACACCTCAACCCTTCGTCGCTGTCCGACACGTCCGGGTCGGTCACCACAAGGAGAACAGCCTAACTGGCTCCTAGTGTCGCTTTATCACTATTTTGCCGCACTGGATTATTTACCATAATAAGATCGCTGAAGAAATCCAAATAAAGACAGCAATTTTTTTACAAGATCTGTAAATGGCCCAAGAACGTGTCAAAACAGGTTCTATGTATTTATACTCTTTGTTGACATTGGGATAATGTCATGCATGGTTCCTCTGCATGACAAAGCTTGAGGTCACGTGATCCCACACCCAGGGGTTCTGACTAGGTATGCCTGCTTATACAGTATTGACTTGTCCTTTGCAGATCCAATATTCTATGGGCACTGGTTCCTGTCTGCCTTCTATTTTGTGGTCCTACTTTTTAGGATTTATCCTTGACTTATTTTTAAGTGACCTAAGCTCTTTCTCTATTCCAATAAAACATTTCGACAAATAATAGGCCGAGAATCTCCTGCCTGGTTTGTATCTGGTTGATTATTTTACTATTTTTTGATATTGCAAAAAATTCTAATATCAAATTATACAATTAACGGGTGTGATCTTTCATCGATCCCTACAACTTTAAGTCAATATACAATATAGATTGTTCTGCAGGCCATGTTCGGGGTCTGTCTTACTCTAACCAGTCTCTGTTTGTGTTTGAAGCACTGACTGTGTGGGGGTCTGGAGTGCCTTTGAGCAAGCGTACGTGGGCCGGGACCCCTGTCAGGTCCCGCCGGAGGCCTACGATCCCCTGCTGTCCGTCGCGCCTCCGCAGCCCGCGTGCAACCGGGTGAATATCCTGAGCACACTACTACTGTATCTAACTCATGGTTAGACTAGACACAGGGCTGGTCGTTCATAAACAGGGGTCCTCTATTCATCGTTCCAATTCCTGGACATAAGTAAGCTATTCATGTTAAGTGAGTCAGTGAGTAGCTGTATTTTAATCACTTTAGTGTCTTTTTTTAGTTGATATTATAACTTCAATGCAAACTAGTGTGTACCATAGACAGTCTTTTGTAAAAGGTGACATTTTGTGTTCTGCATGAGTGACATGGTGGCACTCTGTACAAAGGAGTGATAACACTGATAACAAACGTAAGCTTTTAAATTGTCACATTTTAAAGCATAGTTGTACTCATTTTAGGGTTTAAATATTGTATGAATGAAATACTACTGCTCAGCCTAACTATAATGACCAGCTCCCAGTTTAACAAACTTTAGCTTGGATTACAAAACAACACATTTGGATAGAGTTTACACATTTACAAACACATTCCTGCTTTGACCTTGTGTATCCTGTCCTCTGTAGAGAGGGGACTGAGACTGTGACTACGAAGTCTTTAACTCAACCTCCGCTTACAAATTATCTTTATTTGGTCAGCCTGTGCTTCCCCTCTAGCCAAGCGATAAAGCTTACAAATGATAAATATTTATTTGCGGTTAGTGGAGGGGGCTGACAGAACCGAGAGAGCAATGCAGCTGTCAACTCCCCATTTTTGTTGCAACTGTAGGGCTGGGCGATTTATCGATATTTGAAATATATCGATATTTTTTCAAACAAGATATGGAGCAAGACGCTATTGTCAACATCGATATAGTTTAATTTGCGTTGAAAGTACAGCATATTTTATCCAAATAACAGCAGTTTCGAACCGCGGCTGCCGCCTGCTATTTCGTAACTCTGCTTATTTCTCTCCCGCTCTGCCTCCGGCTCACACACGCATGGCCTCCACTCTATTAAC
The DNA here is from genome assembly GCF_949987615.1 of Pollachius pollachius. Taxonomy (NCBI): domain Eukaryota; kingdom Metazoa; phylum Chordata; class Actinopteri; order Gadiformes; family Gadidae; genus Pollachius; species Pollachius pollachius. The sequence goes on along the minus strand of NC_136950.1, from coordinate 8,037,496 downwards.
GTCACTTTTTTAAATCCCCTACGGCGCGAAACATGGAGTCCGCCGGCAAACGCAGCGCAGAGGAGCTTGCATGTAAGCAGACAAATGGCTCCATAGTTTGGAAATGTTTTGGGTACAAGGTGTCTGACAGAATCAGGTTTTTTGTTGAGTGCTTCAAATCTGTCGCGACTAAAGGGTCGAGTACGACCAACCACTGCCATCACTTGCAGCAGCACAACGTGCTCAAAAATGTGTGCAGCGACCCAAAATCTGTCTCGACATTAATTATTTTTTATTCAGATAAAGGCGATTCAATTCTATGCTTCAGATTGATGAGGAAGTGGAAGAACCAGAGACGTCGGAGAACCCGACCGTCGGAGAACCGACGGTCTCCGACGGTAATTATATTATTAATACAATAATAATAATAATACGATTCATAATATTCTGGAGGCGCACACAGCTTTTGGCCGTCATATTATATATTATATTGTAATGTTCGGCAGTGTCTAGTCCACGGTTTATTCAACCATCAAACTGTATTCAATTCTGAACGGTAGGAATAGTAACGGTAAATCCAAACGGTAGGTAGGCTAGAGTAATAACGGTAGCTCCACGGTAACTCCCCCCCCCCCCCCATCATCAAGGCAGGTTAACGAGCACAGCGACGCAGGCAGGCTGGAAATGAGAGCACAGCGACGCCACCGATGGCGAGATGGAGCGCGGCAACGGCAACTATGCTATTGCGCCAACAAATATCGATATTTATCTTATATCGATATTCTGCTTGAAGATATCGAGTTATGACTTTTGGTCCATATCGCCCAGCCCTACGCAACTGTAGAAAAGAGAAGGCTCTCTGCCTACGTGCCTTTGTGTTTGTGTGTGTGTGTGTGTGTGTGTGTGTGTGTGTGTGTGTGTGTGTGTGTGTGTGTGTGTGTGTGTGTGTGTGTGTGTATGCATGTATGTATGTATATATGAATATATATTAGGGTTGTTAAACGATTAAAGCATTTAATCGTGATTAATTGCATAGAATTGGTTAGATAATAAATTACATTTTTTAAAATTAATTTATTTTAAATAAATCTGCTCAAATTGAAGTTAAATGAGATTATCAAATGGAATGACACATAATCATTCATACAAAATGTACTTAATAAGCAAAAACTAGACCAAGTGATCTTGAGGGAGTTTTATTGACTCACTCAATGTGGGTTGAATATGAAATTTATGGACCACCACAGATTTTGGAATTGTAAACATGTATGTATGTATGTATGTATGTATGTATGTATGTATGTATGTATGTATGTATGTATGTATGTATGTATATATTTATATATATATACATGTATATATATATTTATTTTTTATTTATTTATTTTTTATTTTATACACATGCCTGTGTGTTTTACGAGGATGTGGTGTGTGTGTCCCAGATGTTGTTTTGGAGCGGGACCAAGGAGGTGGCCCATCAGGTGTCAGAGGGCTGCTTCCAGACGATGGAAGACACCATGCTGGGATCTTTACTGGATGGAAAGACCTGGTGTGGGAAGGAGGGGAGCAGCAGTAAGACACCACTACTATATAAAATACTACAGTGTACATTGTGTATATATATATACAGAGCCCGCCTATGTTTAGTCCCGCCACCTAATATCCTGTTTAATGATATTGAAACATCTGACTCTCATGCTCTGGTCTGTCTCTCTGCCTCTCTTGTGTCAGAAACGTTCACCTCTGGGTGCCCTGGCTGGTCTGAATGTGAGAACAACCCGGTCAGATCCTTCTGGAGCAGAGCGTCTGCTGAGGTACGTCATCACGAGACAGTGGACTCACAATGTTTAGGCCTACATTGGAATGGATAAGATAAGCATAGCTACACCTTGTGTAGCCCCATTCGATAGCAGCTTTCAATGTTCTTCACAAGACAATATCAAGATTAAAGCGATTAAAGCAAGATTATTTATTGTTGCATATCACAATTATAAGGCAGTACAAATTATTTAGTTCTGGCTCATCGGACTGGCAGCAGCAAACATAAATATATATAAAACACAATATAATTTAGATAATATAAATCTAAAAAATAGAATAATAAGTTGTAGTCACAAAAGGTATTCATAGCCCACGCTGCGCCGACCCCATTGACTGCCCCTTACAGGCGATCCAGGGGGGCATGTCTGCAGTCTTGGACGCAACTATGCCTCCGGCAGGGGCGGGCTTTGCTCTTCAGAACTGGGTCTTTTATTGCTCCCTAAAACACAGATACAGATGCGCGCGCACACACACACACTCACACACACACACACACAAACACACACACACACACGCACACACACACACACAGACACACACACACAAACACAGACACACACACACACACACACACACACACAAACACAGACATACACACTCTCATACACACACACACACAGACACACACATCATGGAATAAGATATACACAGAACTGTATACACATGTTAAAGTGGGTGTCCTTTATGAGCATGGCATGTTCCCGGTTCCTGCCACCTTCTTAAGCAGACTTGTGATTGATAGAATAATGTTTGATAAAAAGCATATTAGTGTTATTCCAAAAAGTTCATGGATCATGTTTTACAAATTGTGTCATGTAAAGCTTTGGTTGTGAAGAAGAATTTCTTTGAAGTTTTTCTAGAATCTTCATGGTACAGAGAAATCTATCATGACAGACATTATGGGTCCAAGAAGCATAACTATTCAGCGTGTAAAACAAGACACGTGCACCAAGTTTCAGAAATGTACATCCATCGGGGTGGTGGGGCTGATTGTTGAACTTTGACAGCTGAGTATAGCGCCCCTTATAGGAGAATTGGCACCTAATCTCGTCTACTTATTTTAAAACTTTTGTGCAATCAGGGGCTAAGCTATAAGCATTACTAATACAAAATAATACTAATTCCGGAACCCTAGAATAAGAAGAGGCATCCCCGATACTCAGTGAATACCTTAACAGAGCGATTGTGCAAAGGAATCGGAACAGGCAGCAGGACACATGCCGGTAGAGTCCACTCTTTACGAGCCTGGTTGCTTGGTGGAAAGATATGTCTAGTAGCCTGCTGGTCCAGGCCTTGAGGCTGCGGTATCCCTTGCGAGATTGAACCAGCTGAAACTGTTAGATGTTGGGGTGTTTGGGCGCAGCCACTTATGCACTGGACTGATTGCACAATCCTCTGCAGTGCTCTGTGGTTGAGGGCAGCGCAGTTCCCCCCCGCTTTACATTGAAGCTCTGCTTTAACCGTGTCAGACTCAGACCAAGAGTGGATCCAAAAGCCACTGACTTACTCTACACATCACTTATGTGATATTGCAGTTTTGAAGCGTTACTCATTGCGTTACTCATTGCGCGGCTCGCAAGCCACATGCGGCTCGCCAAGCCTCTATTTGCGGCTCGCATGGCGGTAAAAATATACAGTGATATGATCATGCAGTGAATACAGATATTTAAAAAAACAATACAAACAATTATTTAAAAAATAAATCAACAGCGGCATTAAAAGGTGGAAATATAGCCTTGTCTAGAAAATATTTTTAAACTTGCTCGGCTCTACGCTGACAGCGGGGTTGCCAGATTGGCGGTTTTCCTGCATAACAAGAGAGAATGTGCTCTTTGGATGGACTTATTCTTATTAACTTATTCTTCAATAGCTTCCATGTTATGTGACCCAGTGTCTCCACATTATTCCAGAAAATAGCACACAGTCACACAAGTCCTAATTTTCCTCTCAAAGTGCACCAGATTGATGCATTCCAGGTTAAAAGGTACCAAATCTTCTTCCGGGGGAGCATGCCCCCGGACCCCGCTAAGGACCGGGTTCCCTCCACAGTTTAACAAAATTCTGTGGGAAACACTGCTTCAGGGAGGACATATTATTAAGCAGGCATACTTATTTATGACTGGATTTATAGCTTTTGATACTTTGTGGTAAAAATGGCTCTCCTGTTGACGTCGTCCTGTCAGTGCGGCTCTCCTGAAAAAAATAGTGAATACCACTGCAGTAAAGCATTGGTTTTAACCGGTTTGACCATTTCAGAAGTTGCTACAGCCCATTCAAATGTGACACAGTGGGGCAGCCCCTTTATTACATTGTTTAGGGAGAATCCTATAAAATATACATTATTATAGGGCATATATATTTAACATGTTTTTATAGCCACTAGTGTCATCCCTTGCTTGATCCGAAAACGTACCGTACCTAACCGAAAAGCCATGGTTCTCGATGAACCAAATCGAGAATTTTGTGAACCGTTCCACCCCTAATATAAATATATATATATATGTACATTTATTATAAATGCACTGCAGTATAATTGCAATTCTAATACATCAGTACTTATGTAGGAAGACTGTGAAGAAAATTCAGTTTGAGTATTGTCGGGGACTTACTGTATGGAAGAACAATAAGGAGAGGAAGAGAGGAGAAGGAGAGGCTATCTCCGCCTGACTCCCTGTCAATAGCTCTTTGTTTGTTGTTCTGAGTGGAGGTGCATAGTCCAGCGCATGGCTTAGCGCTCTCCTTAGCGCGTGGCGTCCCACTCTCTAGAGCTGCTAGCTGCTATTGTTGTGAAGTGGAGAGGCAGAGGAGAGCAAGAATGCGCTTCCCTAGCACATCTATAGCCCTGGAAATGTTTGTGCTAACAGAGGTTTCGAGGGATGTGGTCTGTGGTTCCACTGTTCTGTCTTATTACTATGTAATGTTGCGCTGTGGTGTTTGACTTCCAGACAAACCCTCCTATCTCCATTGTCTACCTGTAGATATCTTTGACTGAGATGCCCCTAATCAGGTATCAGCTGAGACAGATCAGCTGGGAGTCAAACACCCTAACCTAACCGACCCTGCCCATCTAGAGCTTTGATTCCTGCCTCTGAGCCTTCGTGTCTTACTCTTACTCTTGTCATCAATCTAGGGAATTTCCGCTGGGTAAGCAACATGCCAGAAAGAACTCCGTCATCCTCTGTTCGAGGTGCAGGAGGCGGACTCACTTAGTAGTAGTGACCCATGAATGGCACTTATTAATACGTTCTTCTAGACCGTTCTAGAATTTGTACTTTACAAAAGAACAAAATCAACAAAATGTGACAAATATCTAATCTGATAATCAGTTGAAATTGTGATGCATTGTTTAGTTAAAACACAATCATTTTCTGTTGGATTTGAATTTATTTGAATTTATTTTGATATCTTTGTTTGAATTCAAATCCTATCAACTGCCAGATTTAGTTGGGGATGACTTAGGGTGGTCCAATTTAATCCAGCCATGCCCGCCTGCCTCCTTAACCTGTTATAGGAGGTGTCCCCCTACCATCTATAACCTGTTGTAGGAGGTGTCCCCTGCCACTTATAACCTGTTATAGGAGGTGTTATAGGAGGTGTCCCCCTGCCACCTTAACCTGTTGTAGGAGGTGTCCCCTGCCACTTATAACCTGTTATAGGAGGTGTTATAGGAGGTGCCCCCTGCCACTTATAACCTGTTATAGGAGGTGTTATAGGAGGTGTCCCCCTGCCACTTATAACCTGTTATAGGAGGTGTTATAGGAGGTGTTATAGGAGGTGCCCCCTGCCACCTTAACCTGTTATAGGAGGTGTTATAGGAGGTGTCCCCCTACCACCTATAACCTGTTATAGGAGGTGCCTCCTGCCTCCTATAACTTGTTATAGGAGGTGCCCCCCTGCCACCTATAACCTGTTATAGGAGGTGTCCCCCTACCACCTATAACCTGTTATAGGAGGTGTTATAGGAGGTGCCCCCTGCCACCTTAACCTGTTGTGGTGTCCCCTAAGCTTAGCCTGACTGATCGACACAATGAGCACACCCAAAGAATTCTACCACTAAAGCAGATTATTTTATCCAAAGATACTTTTAAGATGCATGACATTAAGAAGCAGGTAGGGTAAATGGGTATCTTGCCAACAGACAGGCTGCAGACATTGCTCATCAAACCCAGTACCCAATGACTGATAACCACTGACCTGGCCGCCCCTGGTCATGATAACAATGCATGTGACATGTTGCATGGTTCAGTTTGCAGCGGTTGCCTGCGGAGATGCTGCCGTCCTGCTCAACGGCTCCAGAGATACCCCCTTCAGCCCTACCAGGTGAGTTACCACATTAACGTATTGATGTGTAGCACTTCAACTAGCTCGTAGAGTAAAATAACCTGGGCATATCTATAGACAATCAAGAAACGCTGTTTGGGATGATTAACAGCATAGCTTGAAACTATGATTCATCAATGACCTTGTTCAGAGCCTAGCTCGATGGAAACCAGGCGGGGCTTTTATTATTTCTAAACAGGGTGTTTTTAATAAAGGTTCTTGGCATTATTTTATGTGTCATCTCGGAGACATGTTGAATACTTCAATATAATATGCATATAGGGCGGGACAAAAAGTAGGAGCGACGCAATTTGCTCATTCATGATTTGATTGGCATCTGAGCACTAGTAGAGTCTACTCTTAAACAAAATGTATCAAACTAATAAAACGCAGCAGTTTCTGACACAATGTTTAATTAAGTTTAACATTATGTTTTAAGCCCGGTATCTATTATTTTCAATGAGAAAACGTCACTTTTTGTGTTTGCACTTTTGAAGTATTTTTGGCAGCATCGAAGTCAAGAAGTTCACATCCGACCGAATGAAGAGTCTCACTGCCGTCCTGGTAACCAAGGACAACGTTTTGTAAGGATTTTTACTAATATCTCTAATAATCCTTCCTAAATATACAACTACTTGACTAAAAATACTATTTTACTCTTTCTTTCAAAGGGCAAACTGTGAGGATGAATCTTTAAAGAACTTACAGAAGGAACTAAAACCTGGCATCAAGTACATTTGCAAGGAAGTGCCAGAGTAAGTGTGTGTGTGTGTGTGTGTGTGTGTGTCATCATATTTTCCCGCCATGCACAGTAGTGGCCTTGGGCCGCTTCTGCTTGAACCTGCGGTCCAGCAGTCGCAGGAACTGTGTTCTCCTCATCATTATTCTCCTGGCCTGCTGAACGTCGATGTCCAACAGCCTCTCTATCTCAGTCCAAATCTTTCTTGGCGGCCTAAGGTCGAATATATCCTGTTCCTGTAGTTCGCTATTGTCCAGTCCGATACATGACCTACATACTTCAGATGTTGTAGGTAGCAAAAGTCCTGTATCAGGACGGCGTAAGTTATTTCTTTACCTCAACCTTCTTTCTTCTGTCACTCCGACTAGGAGCATTCTTCCATTCATAACCACCCGTACCAACTTTCTCAGAAACCCGGGCCATATGACCTCCACCTTGTTGAGTACATACTCTGTTAGTTCCTAGGCTTGAACACTTTGAAGGAGAAGAGATCGGACACACGTAGTTAGAAACTTCACTCTAGTCCATTAGCACATGTTTCAGTTCGTTCCATTTCTGGATTGCGACACCAATTCTTGTGTGGAGGGAAGATCAGATGTTCTCAGAGTTTGTGATGGTATATCCCAGGTACTTAAAGCTCTGGACGTTTTTGATATTTTTTCCACCAAGAATTATCAAACTTTCTTGGTCCATAAATCCTTCATAAATACCATTGTTTCAGTCTTATCATATGATATTTACATTCCGTACCATTTAAAGGTGTTGTCGTAAATGGAGTGAATGCTCTGCTGTGTTGGCAAATATAACCTGATCGTCGGCATAGAGAAGTTCTGTGATTTCACTTTGACCAGATGATGGTGCTTTACTACGATGCTCTCTCTGGGATATATATATGTGTGTGTGTGTGTGTGTGTGTGTGTGTGTGTGTGTGTGTGTGTGTGTGTGTGTGTGTGTGTGTGTGTGTGTGTGTGTGTGTGTGTGTGTGTGTGTGTGTGTGTGTGTGTGTGTGTGTGTGTGTGTGTGTGTGTGTGTGTGTGCGTGCGTGCGTGCGTGTGTGTGTTCTGGGTTCTGTGTTCAAATCCCAATCTCCCCAAATCTGCTCTTTAATGGCATGTATATCTCCATTCACTGTAGGTCACTTTGGATAAATTGTCTCTGCTAAATGGCTGATTAGTAAACAGATGATTTTCCGTGTCTTGCAGGTCTGAGCTCCTCACCTGCAAGAAGGACCATGACCAATCCTGTGTCCCCTGCTGGTGAAGCCCTCATCTGCTAGTCCTATAAGGCTGCGTTCCAATAGTCCTTCTAGAGCGATTCCTGCCTAAATCTCCAGATGTTGTCCTCGACCACCATGTACCCTCTGTTCCAATAGCTAAGCTATTGGAACAGCTTTTATTAAGCTAGCAAAAGCAGCCCGAAATAACGTTGTTGGCTACAAACGGTTGAAACGGCCAAGACTCGTACCATATGAACTGAAATAACAGCAAAACTAAAAAATATCTAGCCACAAGTATTTGTTTCAAAATGGAGCGAAACAAACTGAATGCAAGCTTATGTTTTGATATAGTTTTTTTGGTTCACACAAATTCCGATTTTTTGGTTTCTTCTAAATCATGTCGGATTTGATATGGTAACCTTTTTATAGAGCTTTAAAATCTAGGCTATCTAATGGGTATCGAGTAATTGCTTGTGAATAAATATATGTATTCTGTAATGACAGCATAAATAATGCTAACAACTTGAATAACTTGAGCCAGTAAAAAAAGCCAGTAAAAGGGACGCCTTTATGTTTTTCTATTTTACACTACTACTATTTTGCTTCTATTTTTTATAATAATTATGAATTGTTATTACTCTTATATCCTATAGCCTAGTTTCAAATATTTTAAGTTAGGTATGCCAAATTTTCGTGTACTTAATTGTGTGAGTCAGCAAATGGACATGTTCGTGATTTATGACAGATATGCAAAGGTATCAAAACGGACACGCTCATAAAGTGTGACCCATACCCTAGACGGGTGGGGAAGAGAGTCATGCTACGGGAATTACTGCACTATTTTTCTCATCATTATTGCTTTATTTCTTGTTTTTGTGTGACATGATAGAAAACATGGTGCCTGTTCGATGGAGGCCATGGTTCTCCATTCACACTCATTTGTTATCTCCCAAAAATGAGCGAGAACGTATAGTGCCTTATAACGTTAAATATGTTTTTGTCTTTCATATTTCTCTTATAGGTCTCTATATAGAGACTTGTTTCGATGAAAAACATCGAAAGACTTGTTTCAATAACAAAAATATAAAAGATTGAATTAAAACAAAAAAGAAAAACACTCGTCAATATTTTACATTTACTGAAAACTGTTAGATGAATACTTTGCGATCATATTATTGCCTGCTATGTTCATTATTTCAGCGTCCATATGACCATAAGGGAATACACACACACACACACCCACACACGTACACACACACACACACACACACACACACACACTTATGGGAAATCGCTACTTCGAGATGCTTTCCAGTAGTATTACATTTGAAACAAAAGTCCACAGTTCAGCGGATTTCCGCATCCGTGGTCTGCTGAGTCAAAGTTTCAGCCTTGAGAGAACAGAAAGCGCAACGACGTCCCTTTATAGTTATGAAAAATCTTTCAGCGTTGACATTTCCAATCAGCCAGGGTTCAAGTCAAGGTTTCTCCCTGTAGAGAAACGTGCCTGTAGTGTAGCCCTTCGAAAACCCCACGGTGTGACTACCCCATGCACATGACACAATCCGCCGTTACACGTTTCTGTAGTTTTTTTTTTATGAATGATATCCTGTAGCTGCCAGTAAATTACCGGATGTATCGTTTACATCGTTGGGATAATGAAATGGGTTTACCAGCCGGGCTTTGGAAATGGGAGCGGGTCTAGTCTACTTGAGGGAATCCCAATCCAAGGTTCAAATAGGTACAGGGCGCGTGCCCGGCGACACCTGAGCTGGGGCTACAAGGGGGGCGTTGCCGCTGGCCCCGACGTCACAAGGGATCCTATTTATAGGCCAACCCTACAATGAAGTCACCGCACCTTGGATTCACTCACGCACTGGAGGTTTCATTCAAGTTTTAGAGGGGGCGGGAGAAAGAAACGGACACGTGCAGTAAGTACATGGCAATTAACGACGGTTTAGTAACTTACTTGACTTTACAATTGTGGAATATTTAGGTCATTGTTTGTCTTTATGAAGTTTGGCGCAGAAGAACTGGTTATTTGGTTTGGGTACTAGGCCATATAATACGCGTGTGAGTCGTTGGTTCTTACACACGCACGTCGATTCCTCAGATTTGACAGCGAACCGATGGACAACCAACTGATCCCCGACACCACGAACACCGAGCAAGTGAACCATTTATATCCATCACTGCCGATCTCAGCAAGGTGGGTCAATTATTGTATCGATTGCATATTTCTAGTAGCCTATTATAGTAACAGTAGAACACAATGTTAACGCATGGCTTGGCTTATGGAGGATGATGACTGATTAAACGATGCTCTCTATTCTTTTCTATTAGGTTTCATTTTCAATTGTATTGTGTAGTCTGTTAAATTATGTTGTCTTCTATTTAACTTCAGTCTCCATTCTATTCTATTCTATAATATAGGCTTATTATATTCCGTTGTATTGTAGTCCGTTCTGTTTTATTAAAATGTCATTCTTTATTATATCATATTCTAATCCATTATACTATTTTATGTTCAATTCTGGTGTGTCCTATTCTGTTCTGTGCTACATATCTATTCTACTAAATTCCATTATATTACATCATTGATTCAGATCACATATAATCTCATTGATCTGTTATTATCTGATGGTATTGAAAAGGTTATTTGACTACTACTTCTACTACTACCTATACTACTAGTTCTACAACAACGTCTACTACTACTACTACTACTGTCTCCTACTATTCCACCTGGCTGAATGGTCAACAGAGCTACTGTATAGGCTTTAGGCAGAAATGAATGCTGCATATACATGTACATATGATATATTTGGAATAGCTTAATGTATACATATAAATAAATAAATAAATACATATATATATATATCTGTGTTAATATCTATTGGCCGTTCACAGGCTGAACGGAGAGAAGCTGCATGGAGTTCACAGAGGGGGTGTGGAAAACATAACACCAGCACCAGCCAGACAAGTAATTAAGAGATTACAAAACTCAATGCTCAACATGTCGGTTTACCTAAGTTTCACAATCGGTCGTCATCAAAACCACACAAGCACACACTGTAACACACACGCACACACACACACACACACACACACACACACACACACACACACACACACACACACATAGTTGTCCCCTAGCCACAGGAAATGATGATGTTGGGTTACTGGCAACACTTGACATGAAAACTTCCAGAGTGTGCAAAGGGAAGTGAGTGGTAAAGATAGCATCAAACACACTCACTACTGTAACTAACCATCTCTCTCTCTCTCTTTCTCCCTCCGTGGTCTCTCTTTTCCCCCCTCCTCATCTCTCTCTGTGGTCTTGCTCTCCGTGGTCTCGCTCTTTCTCTCCCTGTTTCTCTCTCCTTTGTCTCGCTCTCCTTCTCTCTCTCTCACACACTCATTTGTCTCTCTCCCTCCCTCCCCAATTCTTTCGCTCTTTCACTCAACCACCACTCTTTCTCCTTCTTTCTCTCTCTCCCCCTCCTTCCCTCTATCTCTCTCTTGTCTCTACCTTCTCTCTGTCCCCATCTCTCTCTCTCCTCCGTCTCTCTCCCCCGTCCCTCCCATTCTCTCTTCAGACCAACATGTCCTCCGCTGATATGAGCTCAGTCCAGGCCCAGTTGGACATGTTGTGGAAGCAGAGAGAAGAGGTACATTTAGGGTAAATCACACATACTAATAGGCATCTACCTCTGACTACCTATTGAGATGTAATACAGGATTTTTGTTTTGTTTTTCTTCACAGCTTATCTCCATCAATAACAAATGGGCGGATCAGTACAAAGTCATGACACAGTATTACAAAGCAAAGGTAAAGGAATGCAAGTTTGTGGTTTGAGTTCATTTTATTTTAAGGTTAAGATCAACTTCGGAGCCCTATTGTAAACTCAAGAAATTTTTAATGTGTTTGTATTATTTAATGTCTTTTGTATTCTATGTAAAATCTTCAGGTCAGGGAGCAACAACCTTCAGCCAAAACCAGCCAGCCAACCCATCCACTAAATGAAGAAATGCGCCAAAACAGAGTGGAACAAAATGAACAAGAGAAAGATGTAAAAGAAGAGACAAGTGAAGAGAAAATAAGGGTAAATTAACTCAAACAGGAATTCCCTGAACAACTGATCCCGTAACCACAGCTCCTTTGATAACAGATGTCTGCTCACTGGTGTATGATTACTGATTTGTATTCTCACGGGAAATGTGTTGCAGAGTCACACAGACGCAGAGCAGCTCAGGGTGCAGAACGCACACTTAACCAGAAGGGGGCAGCACCAGCAGGAGGAGATACGACGTCTAAATCAGGTGAGTCATTCAAATAGTTTGTGTGTGTGTGTGTGTGTGTGTGTGTGTGTGTGTGTTGTTACGTCATTGAGGGCTTTCCGCAAGAGTAATTAAATAGTTGTTCAATGATTTGGCAAATACTTTCAACTCGCGTCAGAGAGTTTGAAGTAGATCACAATAACAAATTGCAAACAAATTGCTGTGTTTTTCCATGTGTGTATAGGCCTTACAACAATCTCTTGAGAGCAGTTTCGTCTGGGGGGATTCCAGAGAAGACCCACAAGTCAATGTTTGGAAACATCAGGTAGTTAATTTTGCGTATTCTCGCAACATCGCAGCCTTTTTTAAACAGTTTTTGGTCAGGGCCCAGTAATGCATGGCCCTCCACCTCTGGGACCCATTGAGACCTAGGCTGCATAATTATCAAGAGTATGTGTAAAACTTGAATTGCCAGTTAATAATTATGTCAAAATAAAGTTTAGGTTGGTTTCATCATTTTCATCATTTGATAACCTCACGACTGAGTGGCAGTTGTCAATGCATTTATATTTACATTTAGGGAATTAAGCAACACTTTTATCCAAAGCGACAACAATATATCACCGTTAGTACAGCACATAAAACAAGTGCCTAGCACTTACAATTGCTATTCCCTGTATACAACAAAGATAACTAGGATAAGATGCTACACGATGCTAAGTACCTTTTTAAATTCCAGGATGTACAACATACAATAAGTGTGTACATTAAGGGCCAGGACGTACAAACATAAAATAAGTACGTAAGAGGGGTGGTTTTAGGAGAGTAAGGGAGGAGAGGTATTGGGGGGTAAGGAGGGAGGCTGTGCAGAGTCCAGGTGAACTAGCGAGTCTTGAGTCTCTTGCGGAAGCTGGTCGAAGACTCTGCAGTCCTGATAGCTGAAGGGAGGTGATTGTCTGCTATGCTGTGAATGTCTGCTGAGTTTTGTGTTTTAGAAAAATGTTGTAATGTCCATGCTTCTTCGTTTAGGCTGAGGTCTACAAAGAAGACTTTCTGAAGGAGAGAAAGGACAGGGAAAGGCTCAAGGGCAAGCTCATGGAGATGGAGAAAAAGTACATAAAGACCCACAGCGAGCTCCACACTCTGAAGTCCAAGGTACCACATACATCATAGTTTCAAGATTAAAGCTTGATCAACATGCTGGGTGTCTGAAAGGTCATATACTTTTAATGTATATGACTATTCATTAAAAGTGAACAAATGTATGTTCATTTTAAGGTACACTTAAGGCCCTACTAGTTTTACACACATCCTCTCGATCAGATGGCCAACGTTCTTTCCTCTATCGTCTTCCCAGGTCACATGGGCTCCGGTCCTAGCTCCACCTGTCGCCATGTGTAACTGCCCAAACCAAGCGCCCCCAGCCAACAACTACAACACATATCCTCACACTGAGCCCCAGCAGATCCACAACCACACACCCCGGTCTACCTCCTGACCGGCCCAGACCGCCTCGCTCTGACACCGCTAGGGCCTGATGACCTCACCTTTAACCACTGTGACATCTTAATCAACCAGGGATTACCTCAATCACATCTACCTTTGAAATAATACTGCATGCACTTTAAGGTCTACTTTCATTCAGGTCTTTCTGTACTAACCTCTCACTCGGTGTGTGTGTTTGTGTGTGTGTTTTGTTGAAATATATATTGAACCAAAAGTTACACATTATTAAAGGGGACCTTTATTCAAAACTCTTTCATGGGGGAGTTATGTTGCAGTAAACTCACACATGGGTTTGCTGTGTGTGTGACATTAAACTGAATTTATCAGATCTATCGGGATAATCTAGTTGTTGGTGTCTGTCTCCAAGCACAAGGTTTCTGCTTTCAAACCCAAATGTCCACAGTTTACCTCTAGGCGTTGTTGAGCAAGATACCTTAACCTCTTCCTGCCCATTAATGATATGCATCTCAAGTTACCATATTACTGTAAGCAGTTGTAGATTAAAGCATCTGCTGTAAGACCAAATCATTAAAAAAGTAGACAGCAAAAGACAAATACGAAAAGTATTATATTTTGTGAAATAAGGCCAATCAGAGCACTTTATTGGCTAGCTAGTGAGAGGGCAGTGTTCGGGGGAGGATCCCTTTGAGGAAGTGGGCCTGGTTCTGTTTTAGGCTAGACTAGCCCTGTTTCCAGGAAGACTTCGGTTTGGTCATAAAGAAGCCATTCCACCAACGTCGGGACATTGGGCGAAAATAATATTACTATAAACGGATACATTTGTTTATGAAGTTCCTACTATTTGACTGCTATTTCGTAGTTTAGCAGACAATTTTGTCCATAGTTATTGAAAAAATAAATGATTTTAATTCAGCTGATTCAATAATTCAGCTGTCCTTTCAAACTTTCTGTCTGTATTGTAAAGACCCTAAGGGCATCAATGAAGCAAAGAGTAGATGTTGTTGAGATGTACATATACGCAGCACGTGCAAAATTGGCTTTGCAGGTCATTGCAGTCCTACTGAGCCCCTCCTCCTGTCCTGTCCAACGTCCTTTGGGAGATAAATTTCCAAATAAAATAAACATCAACCAAAGATTTTTGGCACGTCATTAGTAAGCAAACTGTGCATACGGTCAGTGTTATCGTCCTTATTAACAAGTCTTGCTGTGATTGCTGCAATTAAGCTATAAGCATGTAACTGTAATTACACAAATGCAGCTTGTTAGCCTGAACCTATGATAACAGTCATAAGACTTAATAAAACATGTTTGAAACAACCTCAACACTGAACTATATTTCACTCAACTTAAATTATCTGTAGATACATATTAATAGTATCTGTAGATACATATTAATATTCTAAGGTTCATGTATTATTTTATTGGATTTGTAAAACCTAAAGCTAAGCCCCTGATAGCACAAAGTTTTCAAATTCGTAGACAAAATTTGAATTCCAGGTAAGCAGGTCTCTAAATGTTTTATGTCAATTCCCCCATAGGGGTCAAAAATGTAAGGTCAAAATTACCTTCATTGAATTCTGATATGTGTGATTAAAGAGCAGGTAGTGGTTGTGGCATTTTGCTCAAGGAGGCCTACAGGTTGGCTGCAGACTTGGGGTTCGAACCCAGAATCTTATTGTCCTGCTCCCTAAATATGTTGTAAACATCCTGGAGTCCTTCACTCAGTGAGTGTCATGGTTGTGTTTGGCTCCCAGCAGAAATGTTTTAGTTTCGAAAGGGACCCCAAGGAGCCTCACCACCACCCGTACCCAGGACCCCCCGGTCGACCCTGCAAACCCCTGGACCCCAGAAACTCCAGTGGCCTGGGAGCCTTTGAAATCGGAAATCACAATAGACAGAACATATTTTCGATATTTGAATCTTCTAATGTGATATATATGAAGAACATTGATTATTTGGGATACTGTGACCACACAACATTTATTAGGACATATGAATAATGGTCTGATGTTGTATATTAAAATGTTATTGTGTATTTATCGTACATCTTAAACATTGTGGATACTGAAGTCTACCTTAAAATGTTGTGTACTTTAATCTGTCTAATCTGTCTTGTTCTCACCTGTACGAAACAGAGAAGATGCCAGGATCAGAACAGCAAAGACCAGGAACAGATTTACATCTGTCATGGTGAACACCAGTAATAAGACTCTCATGCCTCGCGATATAATAATAAATATATTATATCATATTTAATATATACAATATATTTCTGTCGTCTTTCGCCTTATTGCTATGAATTTTACATAATATTGTCCCACAGTCACCTAGTTCATTTGTGCCGAGTTTGCAGCTTTTACCATCTCCGGCACCAAATCATGTTTATATCGCTGCGTTGTCTCTGTCGTAGAGATGCAAAACCAAGTCCAGCCGCTGGAACTGCAAAGCCGTCTAATCGCATTTACATGAAAAGAAACCCCCAATATGTGTAGGGTCCGAGAGGGTAAATTGGGGTGCGAAATCAAGCCGGTATATTATCTTGGTCGGTGTTAACGCACAAACCATACCGGGAAAAAGGCGGGCATAAGACGGGCATATTTCGCAGTGTAAAACGTTTATACATGTAACCAGGGGCGTAGGAATGAGTTTAACATTGGGGGGGACACATCTCGGAAACCTGACAGATCGGTATAATTTTTAGGTGGGACAAATGCGCCTGTCTCCGATATTGGAGGGGACACGTCCCCTCTGTCCCCCCCGTTTCCTACGCCCTTGCATGTAACAGAACAAGAGGCGACAAAGAAGAGGGGAACAGAGAGAGAGAGAGAGCAGAGCAGAGTACATTGCACATTTTCAAATTCAGTTTTAGAAGTTGATAAGGCCTATAACTTATTTCTTTACAGGGGAAAAGACCAAGCAAAACAGTCATCATTGCTAGCAGTCTTGTCCTTTTGGGGGGAAGGGGGTTCCTGGAGCACCAAACAGCTCAAAACCACAATAATCTCTGTTTTGATGAAGCATGGCTCATGCATGGCTGCTATGACCGGTGAACTATTTGGAAGACGCTGAACAGACTTTAGACCCCTTTATACAGGAAATGATTCGGACTGACGATATTTACCTAAGCAGGTCAGTAGTGAGTGTAGGGACAATTACCTGGGGTAACCTGAAGACAGGGAGTGCGACCGTGTATACACTTGTTTCTGCTCTATTCCAGAGAGTTCACCCAAATAAATAGGAGCAACAAGAGAGAGAGGAGCAGAAAGTAACAGGTGGAGGAAGAAGTTCAGGACAGAGTGCGTCAACCTGAAGGGCTGTATCGACCCAGATAGCTGAAGGGTCGAGTTCAGAAGCCGGCTTGATGGTTAAGCGTTGCGTGCTGGTGGTGTGCGGCTGCACCATAGCCGTCCTGGTGGTGGTCCTGGTGGTGTTCCTGGTGGTGGTGCTGTGCAAAAATAATACTAATAATAACTTCAAGGACACGTTCATTCACGACTGCGAGGAGATGACTGCGGAGGTACACAGGTAGAGCCAACATTCCATCTTCTTTAATCTCCCTTATGTGGGCTGTTCTGTGTATAGCAGGGGCGTCCAAACTTTTTTCAAAAAAATATAAAATACCTCATGCGTCGACTGCCTCTCCTGTTTTATATTTGGACCATAATGGTCCAAAATATTGGATAATAATATGCAGATCACACCACACAAGGAAATAGCTGTGAGAAATATCCTATCTGCCCAGGTTCATATGAGAAGACATGATGAATTCAAATGACTACTTTTTGTCCATAACAAAGTAACATGAACTGTATTAGTACAGCATAATAACAATATTGTCTTTTGTTGTGGCAGCGTATCCAAGCCACAAGGGGAGAATAGGTCTCTACACAGTAATTCAGTGTTTTTTTTTACATCTGTATTGTATTGAACTGTAGTGTTTACTTTTTCTGCAAGGTCGCTCCCTGTGAACTTCTCGTATGCATTAGCATGGGTTGTCTGGTAGTGTCTCTTCACATTTAATTATTTAGCAACTGCAACAAAATTGGATTTGTAAATAAGGCTAATGCATACGTTTTTATTCTTTCAATTAAGAAATATTGTAATTTCGATTGCTCTAAGAAGTGACTCTCCTCATTATCCACCTTCTTCTTTTTAGCTACAGCAGCCATGATGTAGGAATATGTCGCTTATATTTATATTAAACGCTTATATGCCTACCTGTGGCGGGGAGGGGTCTGGGAGGGTTCATGGGGGTCGTAGATGTGGCTAGCCACTTGAGCCAGAATGGTGCTGCCATCATGAGGGGAAAAGAGAAATTACAGCTGGCAGTTGGCGGGCTAAATAATACATTTTCGTAAGGGAGTCGTGGGCCATATCAAATCTTACCCCGGGCCAAGACTGGCGTTCGGGCTGGACTTTGGACATGCCTGGTACATAGGATCATATTGATGCATTGTTATTTGCAAGTGCATGCACATTAGTGATCGACCGATATATCGGCGATATTTGCGGTTTTTTACGTGTATCGTATCGGCCGATATTTTTTTCAGTATCGGCCTTTTTTTTTTTTTTTTTTTCCTTCTGCATGATTTACAGACAGTTCAATAAACTGATCATCTTATTAAAATTGAGATATTGTAACATTTGTTATCACTGTGTCATTTTTATGATGTTAATTGAGGGAGGCTTAGCCTGGAAATCCAGACCCACCTCTAGAAAACTGTAGGGTCTGGCAACGAGTAATGAAAAAGGCCCAACTCGAGGGCCGGCACCAAGCATGCATTAGAAAATATCAGAAGAATACAAGGAGTGACGTATCCAGACCAGTGGAGCTAACCAATAGATAAGACTCTTGCCGTATCGGTCGGTAAAACAGCAACGCTTTTGGCCCGCCTATATTGATACATCGATGTGATTGATTAATGTTCTGGGCCAGGGGAGGCCCAGAATATACACAAGTATATTGCTCGTTCCCAGAGTGACTCGCTGAGCAAATTCAAATTGTGCTCTCGCGAGAACTCTTGATTTCCAGGGTATTATCGGCTCCAAATGTCGGCTCAAGAAAATTTGTATCAGCGTATCGGCTAAGGCTGATGAAAAAATATCCGTATCGGCCCTAAAAAATCCATATTGGTTGATCCCTAATGCACATTGATTAGTTGTTTGTCAATCATTAACTTTGTCAAGAGCTGTTATTAATTGATCGATCCTCGACTTTTTTGTATTGTGTTATTTGCGTTATTCTGCATACCAGTCTGTTAGCAGAGGTGATTTGCTCCCTGGTCCTGACGTGCATACCCAGTGCTAGACCGAAATAATAGGCGAGTTTCAGATCGTCTGCATTTGCGCTCATGCATGCACGAGACTTGAGAACATCCGCCGTAACTAGTCAGAAATACGTCAAGTTCACACAACGTCATGTCGGACACAGGTGCACTTCTCGTTGTTTGAAAAAGCATAGTTCCGGAGAGGGCACGCCTCTTTGAAAGGAGATATGTCATTTCTCACATGGGAAATTCCACGTGGTAATTCCAACCAACCAGGGTGTTTTGACGTTTTGATATGTTGAGGGGAGTGTCTTATGTCCACACTTATGGTGTGTTCCTGAATCCTCGAACGCCAGACTTCCGAGTCGAAAGTCGAAGATCTCCCAGCTTTCTTGCGGCATTTCTCGAAGGCACGCCCCCTTTTTGTCTTCATCTTTCGACAATCTGAGAGTAGACCGAGAGCAGTGATGATGCTCTCAACAAAATGACTTCGCCCGTGAAGAGATTATTTTTTTTTGTATTTGTACCACGTAGGGCATTTTAATGTCGACTTTAAATGCTCTTACACACTTGATTACATTGCTACTTTATTCCGGTCACCAATTTATACATTGCATGATCTTGCTGTGTGTGCAATGCAATGTAAAGTTGTGTTGTTTGCTTTCGGGCTGGTTTGCTAAAGAGGCTAATGTAGCTAGCAATAAACAACGACTAGCCAATTTCATGACACAATCACAGAGACGAACAGGAACGCTATGAATGGGCCGAGACCGGGAGTGACGTCACACGTGCAACTCGGAAGGCTGGCTTCCGAGGATTCAGGAACACACTATTATTCGTAAGCAAATGCCCAGAAAAGCAGGAGGAAGTTGTTTTCCTAATACTACCGCGAGTTTTGAAAGCCAGGTGACTCGTCGCATTGGAAGTTATCACAGGTATTTCTGACGTTTTTCATCCCAGAATGCATTCTGACGCATGGCAAACAAAGCCGCATGCCTCATCAAAAACAAGCCTATATTATAGAGGAAATAACACACTCGTGCGTAGTTGAACTCGCCTCTAGGTCACGGGCTCATTCAGGGACATCCTTTTGGCTGCCGCTGAATGCACAATACTTATGGTGACAATGGAGGACATATGTTTATACATGTCACCAAAGTCCATTCCATTTATCTGACGCTTTGGTCTAAACAAAGTCACACAAATTTAGTTCAACAAGTTTACATGCACCCTGAAAAAGTGCAAGAACAATCTAAGCACATATAACACTTCATGTTCGTCATCCACCAAGACGCACTTTTAGCAAATAAGTGTCCGGCCCGCGGCGGAGGAAGGCCTCGGCTCTCTTCATGTCATTCCTTTCATTGTGGCGCCAGGACAAAACCATCTCGATTTTGTTGAGCGCTGCTGGTTTCCACGTAAGCCTGATGATGGAGTATAGCACGGCGTTTGGCAGTCATGAAGTAGAGGACGGGTTGCAGGTCCTGGAGGCATGATGGGGCCCGAACCATGTAAAACGGATAGGAAAGTATCAGGGACTTGAGTGTACCAGTTCAGGGGGCAGAGGAGAGGTGTAGTGTAGTGTGGGAGACCTTGGGCAGGTTGAAGTTGTTTGTAGTGTTGTTTTCAGAAAACAAAGAGATCCTTATCATCCCTGCACGGCTTCTCCTGCAGCCCTCACTTTCATCCTTGTGTGTTGGCACCAGTCCCGGGCTGAGATCACACAAGCCCATTAGTGGCTGGAGTTCGGACCGTCAGCGAAGTTATCCTTAGTGAATATCTGCTGAGTCAAACAAGGCTTTGTTAATGTGTGACGGATTATCTGTGCCCATGGAATAATACTTAATATTCGGGGAGAAAACAATTAAGGACAGTGGCGGATCTAGAAATTTTTACTTGGGGTGGCAAAGGGGTGGCAAGAGTTGTTGGTAGGGGTGTTATTTGTATCAAACCCCTCATGTCTTGAATAAAAGCAAAAATAATCGGGCCAAATGCTTCTACACACCATGAGCGAGCGTTTCACTTTTGGCTTATTAAAGGTCCCATGGCATGACTGGATGCTTTAATATAGGTATTAGTGGGCTTCTAACATAGCATTTGAAGACGTTCCCAACATTCAGCCGTGGTGCAGAATTACAGCCACTACGAGCCAGTCACACATTGATCTTTCCCCAAACGCGCCTGTGAAAAGCGAGGGTCGCATTTCCTCAGATGGTACCATTTAGCCGTTGACCTTTACCTTTTTTGCATACAAACATAGCACCACACTACAAACAACCACACACCACAGTTTAATACACTCCATTTATTTACAACATGCTAGATAATTCACACATACATTTGTTTGTCAACTACCCTTCTTCCTGTCCGTCCGACAAACTGGTCCATGGGGAATGCGTGCCGCATGGGAACCAGGGCTTTATTTTCTGTTCCGGGACAGTTCATTTGGGTTGCTAATGGCGGGGGTGGTGAGGTAGCGTTTGTACTTCTGAGTGTCGTTATGGTTGGTGTGATTTATTTATCAAAGACTGTGTTGTGTGTGTGTGTGTGTGTGTGTGTGTGTGTGTGTGTGTGTGTGTGTGTGTGTGTGTGTGTGTGTGTGTGTGGGTATATTTGTATGAAGCGTTTGATGAACATATAGTGTTGGGGCTATTATTCTTTGGTGTTTGATTGATCATGTTATATTGATGTGTCACCTATCCCAGTGGTTTCTCCCAATCGGCCCTGATTGGTAGGCCTATTTAATGGAGAGACATGGTGAGGGAAAGGGGTCGGGCATTTGATATGCAACAGCTTGCCGAGAGGCTGTATTCTTTTGTGTGACTTTTTGTACTTTTGACACTGTAAATAAACCGGCACCATTTTTTGCAACCTTCAACTCTCTGAGCGGACTCCTGCTTTTTGACCAACTGACTCCTTGGTGGCGTCCCGTCCCACATGTGAGTTGGGGGTTCAATACCTCTGTCTCACAGCGCCGTTTCGGTGTCTGTAGCTTTAATGCAAATGAGGAGGAGAGAGGCGGGTCAAGGAGGAGGGCGGGGGTGTGACCCTGAGCAGCTTGCGGCCACGGTACCATGCGCTACGTTTACCCTGGATCTATAGCAATGGCAAGGCGCATACAGCCTTTGGCCGTGTTCTGTGAATAATCCAGAACACTCCGCTCTGGTTGTGAGACCTGGAGCTCTATATCTAAATAATTTCATCACTCTGAAGTAGACTAAACCACGACATGGAGGAGAAAGGGATTGTCGCCGGCAATCGTCTCCCGCTGGAGCCCTGCCTCATTGGTGGGCCAAATTCTCGGGGCGGGCATAGCAGAGAAGTGGAGGTAACTTGTAGAAAAATCCATATCGGTGCGTCTGAGCTTTGTTTTTTCAAAGGCAGAGCAGGATATCTACTGCCCGTTTTACACATAATGCCATTTCTAGCTACTGGGGGACTATAGTCAGGCTAGGGGAACTCATATTATTGTTAGAAAACCTTCATGCCATGGGATCTTTAATGGACATGCTGTTATTGCTGATGCTCAATCGCCTTAAGCATACATTCAATTAATAAAAAAAATGAATTAGAAGTTGAATTGGTTGGTTTAAACTTTACCAGGGGAAACGGACATTACCTTTTTCGGCCTGCGCGCTACTTTACCAGGTCAATATTATCTACATTAAAAAAAATAAATGCACTGAATAGAGTCAGCCAGGGTTGCAAAGTCCGAAAAGTAGCTGCTGGTAGCTAATCTCAAACCGGCTTCCAAATTACCATCATTCATGGAATGGTATTTGATATACTTATTAATCTTCATGTGGGAAAAGGCTGACTTGCATAAATAAGTAGAGTCAAATAATGCAGTCAAGGAGATGCACATTTCATCATGATTGGAAACTTTTCCTTTGTTAGTTTCCAAATTGTCCATGAGCCCTGGACTTGAGCTCAATAACTATCATAATCTCCTCCTCAGCTGCATACGTGTTCAGGGGATCAATGCTGCAATTTTTGATGCGAGGAGGCCTAAACCAAACTCAACATCTTCCCTAAATGGATAGCACATAAATGTCTTTGGCTGAAGTAATGCAAAGTCTTGAAATAGTTCGTTTAATTATAAAGTAACGTTTGGAATGTCGCGCAATCTACCCGCACTACCTTTGCGATTGACAGGTCGATCGCGATCAAAGTTTTGAATGCTGCTATACTTAGGACAGGACAGTCATTTCACTCTTTGCCGGGCTGCGCTGCAGCAGTGCACGGCACTCAGACTCATTGTGTTGGCCAGAGAGGTCTGAACTCCGCTTTGTGCGTTCGATGCAGGGTAGTGGATAAGTATATGAGGGAAAGGAGCCTAAGATTGCTTTTCCAATTAAACATCTTTGGGTCATTTAATGTTGTTTTTATGTTTTGAGATGCTTGAGGACATAGTGGCGTTTTTTTTTCTCTTTTTCTTATGAGGACACTTCAGTTATTTAGGCAGCTCTGGGGTCAGGGTTCTTTAGAGCCCTCCTGTAGATCCGCCTATTGCGCGTCCCGGATTGGTCGGGTTTCCATGAACCACTTTAGATAGCTTACACACATTCCTTTCTAACAACCTGGTCTAATCATGAAATGCAGCATAATTAACTGCCTGCAAAGCATTATTATCACCCTGAAACAGTTTGTGTATCATAAATGTACCCTCTCTTAATTATCTTTATTAACCATCGTCTCATAATTGCATTAACAATTGATAATAGATGATGTATTGCTTACTAATGTGTATAGGAGAAATGCTTTATAAATGATGAGTGATCTGTGAAGTTCATTCAGTTCATGTTGACGTTTAACTCACACACCACACCTCGCCCTGGATGCTGTCCGACCTGCTCATGTCCTGGTCAGTCACCAAACACAAGGAGAACAGCCGAACTGGCTCCTAGTGTCCCTTTTGTCACTTTCTTTGCCGCACTTTTACAATAATAACAACAGTGAAGAAATCAAAATGAACCCAGCACTTTTTATGAGATCTGCAAATGGCACAAAAACATGTAAAAACAGGTTCTATATTTTTATACTCGTTGTTGACATTGTGATAATGTCATGCGTGGTTCCTCTGCATGACAAAGCTTGAGGTCACGTGATCCCACAGCCAGGGGTTCTGACTAGGTGCCTGATTATACAGTGTTGACTTGTCCTGATTGAGTTATCCTTTGCATCGACACCAATCCTCTATGGGCAGCGGTTCCTCTCTGCAGCCTAATCTGTGGTCCTACTTTTTAGGATTTGTTTAATCATTGACTTGTTATCAAGTGACCTAAGCTCTGTTTCAATAAAACATTTATACAAATAATGGGCCGAGAATCTCCGGCCTGGTTTGTGTCTGGTTGATAATATTTGTATTTATTAAAAGAAATTGCTCAAATCAAATTATACAATTAACGGGTGTGATCTTTCATCGATCCCTACAACTTTAAGTCAATATACAATATAGATTGTTCTGCAGGCCATGTTCAGGGTCTGTCTTACTCTAACCAGTCTCTGTTTGTGTTTGAAGCACTGACTGTGTGGGGGTCTGGAGTGCCTTTGAGCAAGCGTACGTGGGCCGGGACCCCTGTCAGGTCCCACCGGAGGCCTACGATCCCCTGCTGTCCGTCGCGCCTCCTCTGCCCAAGCGCAACAAGGTAAATATCCTGAGCACACTACTACTGTATCTAACTCATGGTTAGACTATACCAGGGGTCAGCAACCTTTCCAAGATGCAGTGCCAGTTTGAGATTTTTTCGTTAATGAATGTGCCTTAAACAACAATATATTAAATATTAAGCTGAATTATGAGCAAAAACATTTCCAGAAGACCTGGAATTGTATCATTTCCATATAGTCCACAATCATGCATCAACATTTTAAATGTTTTTTGTTGTTGTTATATTTGCAACATGGGCACACAAATTATAATTACATATATCCCATCTTAAAACACCACTTTTAGAAACTCATTCAAAAACATATTTGCAGAATTTACAGATTTACTTTGAGAAATGTAAAAAAACAGAATATATGAGAATGTTGGAACCATCCACATCAATATCTTTAAGACATGTACAGCTTTGCAAAACCATGTGAAGGCAATGCATACATAACACTTTCAACAATATTTTAAATATTTTCTCTCTGTATTACTCACAACATAGGTTTAAAAACTATTAATTGATCCCATTTCAGAACACTTCTTTCAGTAACTCATTTAAACATATTTGCACTGAGAGGAAATGCCCCAAAAACAGAATAAAGTGCAAAAAAAATCGGTAGTAATGAGTATGCTACCGAATTGTGCGGTGAATTTTTTTAATAAGTGTGCCAATGATTATGCTGCCACGTGCCAGTGGTGGCACGCGTGCCTGCCGACCCCTGGGCTATACATAGGCTGGTCGTTCATAAACAGGTGTTTTCAACTAATTTGTTCCAATTCCTTGACATAAGTAAGCTTTTTATGTTAAGTGAGTCAGCAAGCAGTTGTACTTTAATCGATTTATTGTATTTTATGAGAATATATTATAACTTTAATGCAAACTACTTTGTACCATATACAGTCTTTTTTTTTAAGGATTTTTGTGTTCTGCATGAGTGACATGAGTCATGACCCCCACCCTCTTTACTAAGCAGTGATTACACTGATAAACGACCATAAGCTTTTAAATTATCACATTTGCAATTAACCTTTTGATCATATTAGCGTTTATATAGTGTATGAATGAATTATTATTGCTCAGCCTTACAATGACCTGCTCTCATTTTTAAAAAACTTTAACTTGGACTAAAAAACAACACATTTGGATACAGCCTACACATTTAAAAACACACAACATTCCTGCTCTGACGTTGTGTATCTGTCCTCCGTTGAGAGGGGACTGCGACTGTTACTATCAAGTCTTTGATAGATGAAGCTTACAAATGATAAATATTTAGAAACATTAAAAAATGAAACAGCTGATTGGGTAGATTTGTGGGTCAATTTTGTTAC
The DNA here is from genome assembly GCF_949987615.1 of Pollachius pollachius. Lineage (NCBI taxonomy): Eukaryota > Metazoa > Chordata > Actinopteri > Gadiformes > Gadidae > Pollachius > Pollachius pollachius. The sequence continues at coordinate 8,011,418 of NC_136950.1, read as the reverse complement.
TACCTCACGGCTTTTGGACAGCATAGCGCCAAAATGTTGAAAAAAGCAGAAAGCTCAAGTGTTTCCATTTGTTGTTATATGAATCGATATAGCAGACTTTAAAAAATTTGCCCCTAGTTCAAGATTGACTAGATCCACGATGGGCAAAACAGAAGAAAATGTATTTATGATTCCGCTGCGATGGCATTATGGCTGTTATTGTGTCCTGCTACTGTGTTTATAGTATTTGTATGGCTTTGTTTTATTCGAGTATTGCACAGCGGTTCGATTTTTGTCACTGTAAGGATGTTGTGATGTTGCTGTGTAAAGACGGCGATGATCAGCCGGGCGCTTTACCATAATTACAACAGTATGCGCGCAGGTACATTTCAGTACCGTAAATGAAATACTGCTGCTGATGTTAACGCTGTTACCAGCTTGCAGATACCCTGTGAATGCCTTTTTAGCTCGATCGGTTGGTCAGTCGGTTGGTCCACAGAAGTACATGGTCGCGGCAGGTAAAGCGAATTAACCCTTGTTTCTATAGCAGCTGTGTATGCCAGTGCGCCGACTCTGTGCCCGTGGGCCATGTGATATTCCCCTGAACGCTTTTACACACAAGCTTTTTTGGTTTAAATGTAGTTAATTTATGTGATCAGTAAGGGGGCCTCACACAAATAGTAGCCTAGGGGCCACTGACCACCTAAATCCGCCACTGGCGGTCAGTGGAGGAGGATGACAGAACCGAGCGGTGCAGAAGTGCAGCAGTCCTCCCTGCACACGTAGGCTATCTGCCTACGTGCCTGTGTGTGTGTGTGTGTGTGTGTGTGTGTGTGTGTGTGTGTGTGTGTGTGTGTGTGTGTGTGTGTGTGTGTGTGTGTGTGTGTGTGTGTGTGCGTGTGTGTGCTTGTGTATATATTTATGTATGCATGTATGTATGTAGGTTTGTTTGTATGTATATATATATATATATATCAGTGGAGGCTTCTCCAGTGAGGAGAAGGAGGAAGATCCTCCTTAACATTGTTGAGAATAATAAATGTAGATTGCCCAGACTAGTGTAATGAATTAATGCCCTTAAATATGACTACTTTAATGGCTTTGTTTTTGTAGGGAGCACGTCCTCCCTCAGCCTCCATTGACTCTCATTCATTTCCCTGAAAGTGTTGGCGGCCGTTGAATAACATGGGGTTCAATGGGAGAGAGGAGGAAAGTCCTCCTCTGAGTGGGTGTGACAAGCTAAGGGACCTGGATCCCGCCTACGTCTGTTCATAGCGCATGGCTGCGCTATGAACCAATAAGCAGGAGCCCTTGCTGTGGAGCAGCCTGGAGGGAGGGGTTATCCCCTCAAGTCGAGGCTACGAGAACCAACAAACCCCGCTCATTTGTATGCCTCGTTTCCACCGAGCGGTGCGTTACTGTTCGTTGAGGTACAGTGCGGCTCTGTTCGCTTATAATGCCGTTTCCGCCGAGCGGTGCGGTTCGGTTCACTGATATTGGCTTTTCCACCGCCAAAAGTTGGGCAAGGTCCCTAAATAAACGTGCTGAGCCTACACGTTTTTCGACACTCCTCCGTTGGGTTACCAAGCCGTGTGAAAGGGTGGCGAAAACGTGGAGCTACACACGCCGTTATTCTGAAATCACTTAATATATATATATTGTGGCGACCGCAGGTGTAGGCGCTCGTTCAGTTGCGCAAGGGATTCTGGGGGGTTTGGACCCTTTCGGGGACAGTGTGGTTGTTGGGTTGAGTGGGGTTAATGGGTTGGGGTAGTTAATTAGTTGTGTGTTGTTGAGTGTTGACATGTGTGCATCGTTGCCGCCACCGTCACCGAGAGTGACGTGTTCGTTTACTGGGTGCTCTGGTTTCCATGTATGTGGTGGTCTTCAATAAAGGCAGTCCGTAGTTGTGCAGTATTATACATAATATGTTTGTGTGTGTGTGTCCCAGATGTTGTTTTGGAGCGGGATTAAGGAGATGGCCCATCAGTTGGCAGGGGACTGCTACAAGACCCTGGAGACGACCATGCTGGGATCTGTACTGGACGAAAAGACCTGGTGTGGGAAGAAGGGGAGCAACGGTAAGACACCACTACCATATATACAATACTAAAGTACACATGTATATAGTGTCGATATATATAAAGCCCTTCATGTTTAGTCCCGCCACCTTATTTCCTGTTTAATGATATTGAAACATCTGATTCTCATGCTCTGGTCTGTCTCGCTGCCTCTCTTGTGTCAGAAACGTTCACCTCTGGGTGCCCTGGCTGGACTGAATGTGAGAACAACCCGGTCAGATCCTTCTGGAGCAGAGCGTCTGCTGAGGTACGTCATCACGAGACAGTGGACTCACAATGTTTAAGCCTACATTGGAATGGATAAGATGAGCATAGCTTACCTTGTGTAGCACCATTTGAAAGCAGCTTACAACGTTCTTTACAAGACAATATCAAGATTCAACTGATTCAAGATAATTTATTGCATATCGTATACAGTATAAGGCAGTACAAATTATTTAGTTCTGGTTCCTTGGCCTGGCGAAACGCACAGACACACACACACACACACACACACGCGCGCATGCACACACGCGCAGACTCAGACCCACAGACTGACATACACGTACACACTGTGGTAACCCGGCTCCATAAGTGTGTCTGCCTTCCCCCCAATCAGCACACGTCTCTGCTGCTTAAGCCAAAAAGGTATGTTTATTCAAACCAAACAAAGTATTCCAGTCAAAATAACAAAAACATCTTGGGAGGAATCCACAGTCCTGTGACTCCTGTCCATCCGGGTGGAATCACGTCACCAACGAAGACCAGTCTCTCCACGCCCGAGGTCCGGGAGACCCCTGAATGAGTGTTGAAGCATGCTTTTTAAAGCATGCTTCTCCACCTCCTCCTCAAGTCCGCCACATCTTGCTGATTGGCACTGGTCAGATCCACTGACTCGCTGGTTGACCGACAACCAATGTCATGGCCGCCCCTGGTCATGATAACAATGCATGTGACATGTTGCATGGTTCAGTTTGCAGCGGTTGCCTGCGGAGATGCTGCCGTCCTACTCGACGGCTCCAGAGATACCCCCTTCAGCCCTACCAGGTGAGTTACCGCGTTAACGTAATGACGTGTAACACTTCAACTAGCTTGCAGATTAAAATAACCTGGGCATAGCTGTAGACATTCCCAAACAACAACCACTGTTTGGGATGATTACCAGCATAGCTTGAAGCCATGATTCATTAATGACCTTGTTTAGAGCCCGGCTCGAAGGAAACAAGGCAGGGCTTTTATTTTCTAAACAGGGTGTTTTTAACAGTTCCTGGAACTCTTTTCTATGTTATCTCAGAGAAATGTTACATATTGAAAAAATAATCAGCATATAAGGCAGGACAAAAAGTAGGCGCATCGCAATTTGCTCATTCAGGATTTCATTGGCAAAACTCCCTTTTACTCCTAAATAAAACAGCTTTTGATTGGTTTGAAAGTGGCCACATCCCCTCAACCGTGTTGACACAAACACTCAATAAATGTTGTAATACAACAATAAATTGTTATAAGACAGGTATCTATCATTCTCAATGAGGAAACCTAACTTTTTGTTTTTGTAATTTTGTAGTATTTTTGGCAGCATCGAAGTCAAGAATTTCACACCCGACCTAATGAAGAGTCTCACTGTCGTCCTGGTAACCAAGGACAACGTTGGGTAAGGATATTTACTAAGATCTCTTAATCCTTCCTAAATATACAAGTAGTTTTGTTGCATAAACATACAATTTTACTTTCTTTCAAAGGGCAAACTGTACGGATGAATCTTTAAAGAACTTACAGAAGGAACTCACACCTAGCATCAAGTATATTTGCACGGAGAAGACAGAGTAAGTGTGTGTGTATGTGTGTCATCATCATAATCATCATCATATTCATATTTTCCCGCTAAACACAGTAGTGGCCTTGGGGTGCTCCGGCTTTAACCTGCGGTCCAGCAGGTTAAAGCTTATCAAACTCTCTAGGTCCATTAATCCTTCATCATCATTAAATACCATTGTTTCAGTCTTATCATATGATATTTGCATTTTTAACCCTAATGGCCAGTAGAGTATTCAAATATGGACTAGTCACTAGGTTCGTAAGGAGGGAAAGAATAAAATGACAACACAATGATTAACTGGAGCCACAGGTCAACTTTTAGATTAACTGTATTCAACCTTGTAGAAAAATAATAAAATAGATTTCAGTGCAATCAAGAATATTCAGGAATTCCACAATTTAGTCCCTAACATTAGGTCAGAAACGATTATCTTTAAACACCATGAAATGGCTGAAAATTGTCCATAAGGAAAAAATTAAATAAAAACAAAAATAAATTCCTTTAAGACTCATTACTTAGTGTTCCTTTAATTTCCTTGGTTCGGCCAGTTCAGCATACTTTAGTCAAAAAAGGGGAATGTCAAGTCTGAAGTCAAAAAGTAAAAGTCAATTGGTCATGTGTGGCACTTCAGAGCGCTTTCACCTGATATGCTCAAGTGATGGATGTAAAGGAAGATTGGTATCCTCCTCGGCACAGGTGATAGCGGTCCACTCCTTTGGATAAGGAGGTATCTTCACTAGCTCGCCACCCCTTCGTCAAGGGGAATTCAATCCAGATTCTCAAGGGTTTCCAAGGAATCCAAAAAACCTAGCCAAGACTCAGCCGAAAATAATAAAACTCCCGGTGCCTGGTCATGAATTCCCTCTCTCTCACTTCGGTTTTGTTTCCCTTCAACTTCCACTCCATTTTTTATCCAGTTTTATATCTGACACTTTCTACAATTTGACTCGTTTTCTCAGCTTGTTTCACTTGTCTGCTGGTGTAAGCGTTCTGGCTGCGCATTGACGACAGCTACATGAAAGGCGGAGCTTATTTCCCTCTACCCATTAGGAGGTCTGTATTCTTAGATACAGCCAATAAGACTCCAGTATGTGCAAAATCACTGATGGACAGCTTAATAACCCAACAGGTAATACAATATTAAGGGAATAGTACAGACAAAGTACAGAAAGGGGAAACTTTGAGAAATAAGTATATGATATGGAAATAAAATAATATAACAGGGCCCAATTTTCTACTGGGTTACACATTCCTTACTGCTTAAAGGTGCTGTCGTAAATGGAGAGTATGCTCTGCTGAGTTGGCAAATATAACCTGATCATCGGCACAGAGAAGTTCTGTGATTGGGCTTCAATGCTCTCTGGGATATATATATATATATATATGTATGTATGTATGTATGTATGTATGTATGTATGTATGTATGTATGTATGTATGTATGTATGTATGTATGTATGTATGTATGTATGTATGTATGTATGTATGTATGTATGTATGTATGTATGTATGTATGTATGTATGTATGTATGTATGTATGTATGTATGTATGTATGTATGTATGTATGTATGTATGTATGTATGTATGTATGTATGTATGTATGTATGTATGTATGTATGTATGTATGTATGTATGTATGTATGTATGTATGTATGTATGTATGTATGTATGTATGTATGTATGTATGTATGTATGTATGTATGTATGTATGTATGTATGTATGTATGTATGTATGTATGTATGTATGTATGTATGTATGTATGTATGTATGTATGTATGTATGTATGTATGTATGTATGTATGTATGTATGTATGTATGTATGTATGTATGTATGTATGTATGTATGTATGTATGTATGTATGTATGTATGTATGTATGTATGTATGTATGTATGTATGTATGTATGTATGTATGTATGTATGTATGTATGTATGTATGTATGTATGTATGTATGTATGTATGTATGTATGTATGTATGTATGTATGTATGTATGTATGTATGTATGTATGTATGTATGTATGTATGTATGTATGTATGTATGTATGTATGTATGTATGTATGTATGTATGTATGTATGTATGTATGTATGTATGTATGTATGTATGTATGTATGTATGTATGTATGTATGTATGTATGTATGTATGTATGTATGTATGTATGTATGTATGTATGTATGTATGTATGTATGTATGTATGTATGTATGTATGTATGTATGTATGTATGTATGTATGTATGTATGTATGTATGTATGTATGTATGTATGTATGTATGTATGTATGTATGTATGTATGTATGTATGTATGTATGTATGTATGTATGTATGTATGTATGTATGTATGTATGTATGTATGTATGTATGTATGTATGTATGTATGTATGTATGTATGTATGTATGTATGTATGTATGTATGTATGTATGTATGTATGTATGTATGTATGTATGTATGTATGTATGTATGTATGTATGTATGTATGTATGTTCTGGGATCTGAGTTCCAACCACAATCTCCCCAAATCTGCTCTTTAATTGCATGTATATTTCCATTCACTTTAGGTCACTTAGGATTTAAGTGTCTCTGCTAAATGGCTGATTCGTAAACAGATGATTTTCCATGTCTTGCAGGTCTGAGCTCCTCACCTGCAAGAAGAAACAGGACAAATCCTGTGTCCCCTGCTGGTGAACCCCTCATCTGCTAGTCCTATAAGGCTGCGTTCCAATAGTCCTTCTAGAGCGATTCCTGCCTAAATCTCCAGATGTTGTCCTCGACCACCATGTACCTGCTGTTCCAAATACGTAGTAAGCTAGCAAAAGCAGCCCGAAATAACGTTGTTGGCTACAAATGGTTGAAATTGTCAAAATATCAATATTTAGCCACAATTATTTGTTTCAATATGGAGCGAATAAAACTGAATGCAAGCTAATGTCTCAACATTTGTTTTTTTGGTTCACACGAATACCGACTTTTTTGCTTCTTCTAAATCATGTTGGATTTTAGATTAAACTTCTTTATAGGGCTTTAAAATCTAGGCTATCGAACGGGTATCAAGTTATTGCTTGTGAACAAATTATTGTATTGTGTAATGACTGCATGAATAATGCTAACAACTTGAATGACTTTAGCGGGAAAAAAATCCAGTAAAAGGGACGCAAGCCTTTATTTTGGGTTTTCATAATCATTATTGCGTTTTTACTTGTTTTTTGTGTGTCATGAATAGAAAGCACATAGCCTGGTCGATGGAGGCCATGGTACTTCAATCAAACTCATGTTTTTTACCCCAAAATGTGTGCGGGAACTTGAACGTAGTGCCTTATAACGCTCAATATGTTTTTCTCCTTCATATTCCTCTTATAGGTCAGAGGCTTTTACATGTTTCGATGAAAAACATCGAAAGACTTAAAAAAAAAAAATAATAATAATAATAGATTGATTTAAAACAAAAGAAAATACAATTATTTTACTGACATTTTTTGGATATTTCATATATGGCCTGCTATGTTCATTGTCTCAGTGTATATATGACCATAAAGGTGCTTGCACCCCGCCGCGCGGCAGCCGCCCTGATAACCGCCTCGCGGTAGTCTACTTGAGGGAATCCCAATCCTAGGTTCAAATAGGTACAGGGCGCGTGCTCGGCGACACCTGAGCTGGGGCTACAAGGGGGGCGACTGCCGGTTTGACGTCACATTCGATCCTATTTATACCCTACAATGAAGTCACTGCGCCTCACCTTGGATTCACTCACGGACTGGAGGTTTCATTCAAGTTCTAGTGGGGGGCGGGAGAACGAAACGGACACGTGCAATAAGTAGACAGCAATTTCCGACCGTTTAGTAACTTACTTCACCTCTCAATTGTGGAATATTTAGATAATTGTCATTGACATTGTCTTCGTGAAGTTTGGCACAAAGCTGGTTAGTTGGTTTGGGTACTCGGTCATACAACACGCATGTGAGTCGTTGGTTCTTACACACACACGTCCATTCCTCAGGTTTGACAGCAGACCGATGGAAAAACAACTGATCCCTGACACCACGAACACCGAGCAAGTGAACCATTTATATCCATCACTGCTGATCTCAGCAAGGTGGGTCAATTATTGTTGGATGGATTGCATATTTCTAGTAGCATATTATAGTCAAAGGCCCTGCTTCTGAACAGGCAAGGCAGGCAACTGCTTGGGGCCCCGGGACGCCAGAGGGCCCCCAAGGGCTCACAAACTTTACTCTACAGCAATGACTATTCTGCAGTGACTGCGTCTCCCTCTCAGGATAATTTCAATGACAACAAGTTGGAACCCCCCCCTAAGGGTGCCCCGTGTTGTCATTTCCATCAGTGCAGGGGAGCCCAATGCATTGATCTCGATCGACCGATTTTTTTTTTAAATTAATAACTTTTTTTTTATAAGTATAATCCTGATGCCATTTACCACTTGATTGACGAAAATTATCTGCAAGACTTTGACAAACTTTAAAATTCCGAGCCAATCGCTGTATTTATGTGCTAAAAAAATTAATTTGCAGCACTATTTCACCTGAACACATCTGCAGTGGAATATGAGATTTTGACAGTACAAGCTGATATTGATCTTAAGTCCAGGGCACATGGACAATTTGGGAACTTACTCACAAAGAAAAAGTATCCAAACATGAGGAAATGTGCTGCCTCCCTGACTGCATTATTTGGCTCTACTTATTTATGCCATTCAGCCTTTTCCCACAGGAATATTAGTAAGTTGAAGTTCAAGAGTGTCATTTGGAAGCCTGCTTGAGATTAGCTATCAGCAGCTACTGTCCGGACTGTGCAACCCTGGCTGACTCCATTCAGTGTGAGTCTTCAGAGTATGTACTCAAATAAATATATGTTTAGCATTTCTTTATGTAGGTAGATCATTTTGACCTGGTCATTTTGAATGCAGCTCGCATGCCGAAAGTGTGGGCACCCCTGAGCTAGGGCAAGCATTTGCCCTAGCACACGCCAATAAACAGCAATTGCAGTTTGCTTGCTGTCACTTCACACCTCTGGTATGTGTGCATTTTGTACTAGTGCAGGTGTGCAGTGGTGTTCTTCTATATTTGTATTAATATAGTGCTAACTAATTGATGTGAACACTGACTCTTTTTCCGTGGGTTGCATATTCAATATCTTTTGAGCAGCATTTGCACGAGCCATGGCATGTAAAACCGCATTTGAAAAATAAATGCCTTATGAATGGATGAAAACTGGCCTTAATACTGTTTTGGTCAGATTATTTATAACATAATGGTGATGAACAATAGTTCGAAGGGCCCCCGAGGAGTTTTTGCCTAGGGCCCCTCTCAAATCGCCATTGCTCATAGCAAACCCAAAAAAGGATGCTGTTAATTGTTTTTGTTTTTTATCCAATTTTATCCAAAGCGACTCACAATTTGTCAGAAGAAAGAGAAGCAACAATATATCACTCTCAGTACAGCACAGTTCTTACAACAAGTGCCAAGCACATACAATTAATAGGGTTACCCATTCCCTGTATACTACAAAGATAGCTAGGATAAGATGCTCCACGATGTTAAGTACCGTTTTAAATTCCAGGATGTACAACATACAATAAGTGCATGCATTAAGGGCCAGGACGTACAAACATACAATAAGTGTGTTAGAGGGGTGTTTTTAGGAGAGTAAGGGAGGAGAGGTATTGGGGGGTAAGGAGGGAGGCTGTGCAGAGTCCAGGTGAACACTGAACTCTAAGTGTTGACTCTCTTGCGGAGGCTGGTGAGCGTCTCTGCAGTCCTGATATCTGCAGGGAGGTGAATGTCTGCTATGCGGTGAATATCTGCCAGGTTTTGTGTTTTAGAAAAAAAATGCAACGTCCATTCTTCTTCGTTTAGGCTGAGGTCTACAAAGAAGTAGTGAAAGTAATGAGTAGTTACGATTCATATGTTATTTTGAAAAATATACTACAGTCTTTACATTAAAAGTGAACAAATGTATGTACCTTTTAAGGTACATTTTGGCCTACTTGTTTTACACACATCCTCTCAATCAGATGGCCAATGTTCTTTCCTCTATCGTCTTCCCAGATCACATGGGCTAAACTCACTTGGGTTTGCTGTGTGTGTAAAAATTAAACTGAACTCAACAAACAAGCAAACCGATTGGGATAGTATCGTTGTTGGTGTCTGTCTCCAATCAGAACGTTTCTGGGTTCAAACCCCAATGTCCACAGTTAACCCTTTGAGGAGGTGGGCCCGGTTCACGCAGCTGTCCATTAAACTTCCTGTCAATATTGTGAAGGCCGTAAGGGCCTCAATGAATCGTAGAGTAAATGTTGTTGAGATGTTTGCATACCCAGTGTGCGAAAAGCTGGCTGTGCAGGTCATTGCAGTCCTACTCAGCCCCTCCTCCTGTCCTGTCACAATCAAGATTGTTGGCGAGTTTATTTATAATCAAACCGTGCATACAGTCACTGTCATGGTAGCTAAATGAGCGAATGTTGCTCTGATTGCTGTAATTAAGGGTGGGGTTCAAACCCAGAACCCTAACACATTGTCCTGCTCCCTAAATATGTTGTAAACATCCTGGAGTCCTTCACTCAGTGAGTGTCATGGTTGTGTTTGGCTCCCAGCAGAAATGTTTTAGTTTCGAAAGGGACCCCAAGGAGCCTCACCACCTCACCAAGTGGAGGCCCTAGTCGACCCTGCAAACCCCTGGACCCCAGAAACTCCAGTGGCCTGGGAGCCTCTGAAATCGGAAATCACAATAGACAGAACATATTTTCGATATTTGAATCTTCTAATATATGAATAACATTGATTATTTGGGATATATATTTATTTGGGAACGGTTATTATTACATATGACTACTGTTCTAATATTGTATGTAAGAATTTGATTGCGTATTTATCGTACATCTTAGACATTGTGGATCCTGAAGTCTTAGTGTCTATCTTAAAATGTTGTGTACTTTAATCAGTCTAAATCTTGATGATGTTCGCTGTTGTTCTCACCTGTACGAACCAGAGAAGAGGCCAAGAACAGAACAGCCAAGACCAGGAACAGATTTCCACCTGTCATGGTCAGCACCAGTAATAAGACTCTCTTGCCTCACAATATGCCTCAAACATATGTCCAGTAAATGTGATGAAGTTATCGATCAATTATAATTCAATTGTGTAAAATTGTTTAATTGTAACAGTTTCAAATTACGAATGAACTTTGAAAACTCCAAAAATGTCGCTTTACTCTGTTGAGTTTTATTTTTGGAATTGTTATGGCTACTACTTGTTACTAACTATTGTAATTGCTGCCACTAGAAACTATACCGTTTCTAGTAATAATTAAATGTACTACTAGTAAGGTACTACCACCAGCTATTATGATAGCCACTACTCATTATCTACCCTTAACTACTATTATAGCTTATTGTAGTTACTTTTATAGCCACTACTAGTAAGCTACTTTCTAGTTATCTACTACTCACTACTATTATAGCTACTGCTAGTTATCTACTACTATCTATTATTATAGCTACTACTAACAGCTATTATAGCTAATAGTTAGCTATAACTAACTGCTAGCTTCTCGATATTTTGATTGCATGCTTTGATTGATGTCAGCGTAATTATCGTTTTGGATGAAAATGTGTCTGCTGAATGGCTAAATGTGAATGTAAATAAGTGAAAACCTAAACAAAAAGATGTGTTTCAAAGTTTTAGTTTTTTATTGGTGCAATTATAGCAGCAACGGGTTCCTGGTCATTTTAATGTACAAAAGTCTCAGAGAGTTTTCCCTTTGATAGCGGTTATCGCCTCTGTCCGTCCATCCATCCTCCGCTTTTCGTATGACATTATCTTCTTCGTCGTCGCTGTCGTCGTGGCACCGTGATTTAACTAAGCTTAATGGGTAGAGTGGAAGTCCATTGTAAATCGCTTTAAAAGTGCTTTTGCACCGTGCATCGTGAACAGAAGTCGCACTTGTAGTACTTGCAGAGAGCAAAGGGGGGGGGGGGGATATAACATTGCCAGTTCCCTCTTGTTGCTGTTAGGATTATTAAGTATCTTAGTGGTTTATTATAAATAGGTGCAGATATGAATAATGAAGAATATCATGATTATTATTGGAGGGGTTGATGGCGATGTGAAGTAAAAAAAAATCGACATGAAACAAAACAGAAAATATTTAAATGCATAAATTGCGTATCTGTACCAAGTGCTACATTTATTGCGTGTTTCCATCAGCGGTTGTGGTTCGGTTAGTTATGAAAAGGTGCGGAATGGTTCGCGTTTCCACCGCTAAAAGTGGGCGGGGTCCGGAATTAGCCGTGATTAGCCCTGCTTATCTCTCAGTACTCCTCCATTGTAGTCGGGCTATTTGCCAGACCAAGCTCAATCGTAGATTGTACGTTGGTCTGGGGTAGCTGCTGTCATTTTCTTCAGCACAAGAGGCGTGATCAACGGGCCTAGTTCAACTGACTCTGTACGCGATTGGCTGCTTGCCGTCGCTTCCCTGTCCTCATTGTGTTAAACCAGCCAATAGCACGCCAAGGGGAAAAGCCAACATGGTGATTGGCTGCCGCAAAAACGTATCGGAAGCAGAAAGAAATGTATTGTTCTTCTCCAGACCCTTGTGCAGGGCGAACTCAAATCGCCGGCAGAATGGGCGGGGCTAACCAGTCTACCTCTGTTGGGGTACCAAATGATGATTGGTCGACAGAATCGTCACTTCCGGGTGACAGATAAAACGACAACAAAAAAAACAGTACCCGCAAGGTATTTCTGTACAACGGCGAAAGCTTTGTTTATTGAAGAAAATGGTGCGCAAAAGTTTGGCCTTCTTCTGGGACATCCTACATTGTTGCTCTTTGTTTATTTTGTTGCTTTTTCATTGGATTTGTTAGCAGGTTACACTGTTTCGGGCTGCTATGAGGTCACGATGCTTACTTAGCTGCCGCAGCTATCGCCATCCGGCGTAAAACCCAACCCTACCATAAAGGTACTGTCGGGGGTGGACCAGCGAGCCGTAACTGAGCTGTGCCTAACCACACCTACATTACCGGAACTAATCATACTGGGCCGATGGCACCCGCCTGTGGAAACGCGCCATTAGTAGCATTGGTTTAGAACAGATGACACATCGGAACCGAATGCTAACGTGACTGAAAAATGCTAACGTGAATGCTTATACTTGCATGTCTTTACCTTTGAACAGATAAATATGTTAAATACATTCTTTAGAAGTATTTGTAAAATTATAAAAAAAAAAACTGACTGCATAATCATCCTCATCATCATCATCCTCCTCCTCCTCACCATCATCCACCACGCGGGGAGGATGAATTGTACACCTTGTGTCCAACCAGTCCGGGCGGCGCGGCTAAGCTAACGCCACCGCGAAGCAGGAGTAGAAAACAAACATCCACTTGTCAGAAGGGGGGGGGGGGGGGCGGGGACTCGAACCCAGAACCCAGAACCCCTTCACCACCGTCGCACTCAGTAGAACGCCGGGTTGGTGTGTTCGATGACGCAGCGTCGGCAGTGGCGCCGCACAAAGCGCAGCGCCTCCGGCGACACCTCGCAGTCCTGCACGTTGAGCAGCTGCAGCTCGCAGCAGTTAGCCGCCAGCGCGCGCAGCCCCCGGCCGCTCACGCTCTCGCACGCCCGCAGGCTCAGCCGCCGCAGGCCCTGGCAGTACAGTGCCAGCTGCTCCAGCCCGCCGTCCGACACCAGCGGACACTTCCCCACGTCCAGGGACTTGAGCTTGGGGCAGCTCCGCGCCAGGTGGCCCAGGCCGTGGTCGGTCAGACCCTCGCAGCCGCGGGCGTTCAGGTAGCGTAGCCGCGGGCAGTAGCGTGCCACGTAGCGCACGCCCACGTCGGTGATGCGCGGGCAGTGGGCCACGCTGAGGTAGCGCAGCCGGCCCTCCAGCCGGGCCACCTCGCGCAGCCCGAAGTCCCCCAGCAGGCGGCAGTCGCTGAGGCTGAGCTCGCGCACCGAAGGGCAGTGGAGCGCCAGGTGGCGGAGGGACTCGTCCGTGAGGCGCGGGCAGCGGCGCAGGTAGAGGTGGGTGAGGCGGGGGCAGTGGCTGGCGATGATGCGCAGCCCCTCGTCCTCCAGAGAGAGGCAGTCGCTCATGTCCAGGAAGCTGATGGAGATCTGCTGGCCGTGCACCGGGGCCAGCTGCAGGGACGCCTCCTCGGTCAGGCTGATGCAGGTCACCTTGGAGCAGCCTGTAGGGGGAGCAGGGAGGGTCAAGTACTTGGACCTTATTTATTTTTTTAATGTAATATAGACTTCTGTTGAGCACGTTATTTATTGAACAGCAGTTCAAATGCAGGCAGAGCAATGACAATGAACAACGTTCTCAATATTGGGAGATGGTGTAGAACGCCATAATTAGGTTCCTACTCGAGTCAATGTTCAGCAGATGGTATTGTAAAGTGGAGTATAGAGTTTGGGGGAAAGTTTAATAAGAAGAACAGTTATCACAATAATTATTCTTATTAAATTGGATGATTATTACTGTATAAATGGTCATATGACTTTGCTTTAAGTCATATTACCATTAACTCAAGAAGTAGTTAGTAAAAGCAGATCTATTCCAGATGGAGCTTGTTTAATTAAATTTACTGCTTCAGTTATGTACCTGTTTTTTTTTATTCAAAGCTGTGCTATTCCATAATAGGCCACTAGAGGGCACTACAGCCTACTAGGCTCTATTTGGACAAACGCCCGAACTGAACCAATCTGAACTCATCGACCAACAACTCAGAGAGAACTGAAAAAAAACTGCTTGAAAACAAAAAATAAAAAAGGGGAAAAATTCACTGTACATCTTTTCCAGTTAAATAAATAGTCCTCATATAAAGACTCGGCCCTCCTCACATAAAAACACACTCATTGATTAAAAGGCCTTTTTCTTCCTTTTCCAATGAGAGGCGTATTTCCCTTCAGAGTGCCGCACCAAAGACCTGTCCGAATGAACGTTTTATTCGTGTCACTTTCTTAATGAAAGCAGCAGGCCAGACCTCTTACTCTCGCTGAAGAAAGACTTTCTTCTACCAGATGGGAGATTAAGGTTGGCAGAGCTTCCCCCCCGTTCCCCTAATGGCTTTACCAGCTTCTGGGGAAAACGGCTGAGAAGGACCCAGAAGAATGACTCTTTGATTCAGAACCCAGACTGGTGACCCAGGTCCCCAGATATGTGTGTGTGATGTAAAACCCAAGCCACTCCTCAAATAAAAGTGCATTAATCTTAATCCTTTGAGGTCAATTAAACAATTGAAGGTGGTTAATATTTCCTATCTTGTGAGCAGACGAGTTCAGGGGTCTCCAAACGTCCTCTTGTCAAGGACCCCCTAAAATATGGCTAGGACCCTCCGTTAGCTAAACCAAGACTATTCATATTTTAAAAACAAATTCTACAAAATACAGCCCTGTAAAACAGGGACATCTCTTAAGGTTCTGTTAAACGTTTGTCCTCGATGCATTACGATACTCTATTTTTTATATTTGTATTTGTGACATATTACACCCCCAGGTGTGAAAAATCGGCCTCTTCTGACATCAAAAGTGGGCGTGTCCACCTAGACGTATGAAGGAAAGATGAGCAACGTTTTGCTACAGTCCGCTGGGTAGGCTGGTGGACTGATCTATCCAGCACACATCTAGGTGGACACGCCCACTTGTGATGTCAGAAGAGGCAGATTTTCTAAACGGCTAATCCCACCCACACCTGGTGGTATAATATGTCACCTTTAACGCTCGCTGGTGGCTCGAACCTCCCCAACATACATCTCGGGTACGCACTCCCATTTGGGATGTCAAAAATGGCTAAAACCATCCCCCAGAAAACAAGATCCCTCCATCCCGGTTCGGGGGGGGGGCACCCACCTGCCAGGTTGAGGTGCTCCAGGTTGGGGCAGCGCGACACCACCTCGAACACGGCCTCGTTGGACACGTTGTAGCAGCCGGCCACCTCCAGCCGCCGCAGCTCGGGGCAGCAGCGCGCCAG
The DNA here is from genome assembly GCF_949987615.1 of Pollachius pollachius. Lineage (NCBI taxonomy): Eukaryota > Metazoa > Chordata > Actinopteri > Gadiformes > Gadidae > Pollachius > Pollachius pollachius. Next base: position 7,995,573 of record NC_136950.1, on the reverse strand, counting down.
CACGTACAGGCCGCGGTCCGTCAGCCGCTTGCAGCCGCTCACCACCACCGTCTCCAGGGTCAGGCACACGCTGGGGGTGTCCTGGCACAGCCGGTGGGTCAGGATGCGGATGGCGCGGTCGGCGTGGAGCAGCTCCCCGCTCAGCCGGATTGAGCTCCAGAGGCGCGGGTCCCACGCCAGGTTGTACCAGCGCCGGCTGACGCGAGCGCAGCGGCACAGCTGGTTGGTCGGCAGGTGGGCAAAGACCTGCAGCAGGGCGTGGTCGGGCAGGAGGTCGATGGGGGAGGGGCCGGAGGAGGAGGAGGAGGAGGAGGAGGAGGAGTGGTGGCCCTTGGGCTGGCGGGCGGAGCGGGCGTGGGGGCCGGCGCCGGGCGTGGCGTGGACGACGGCGGAGGTCTCGGCGCGGGCGGAGGAGGAGGAGGAGGAGTGGGTGTCGTGGCCGTTGCTGCTGAGCGCCGGGGAGGACAGGGACGAGGACTTGGAGGGGAGGATGAGGCCAGGGCTCGGGGTGCTGAGGGTCCGCGTGCTGGAGTCCAGGCCTGGGCGAGAGAGAGAGAGAGGGGGGGGATAGAGACGGGGAGGGAGGGAGAGATAGAGAGAAAGAGAGAGGGAGGGAGAGAGAGAGAGAGGGGGGGGATAGAGACGGGGAGGGAGGGAGAGAGAGAGAGAAAGTGAGAGAGAGAGAGGGGAAGAGAGAGTTGGGGAGGGAGGCAGGGAGAGAGAGAGAGGGAGGGAGAGAGAGAGAGTCAATTAGATAGAGAGTTTATTTTATGAGGTTGATTACATTATGTTTTACAGATGCTTTTCCCCCACAGCAAGAAGCTGAGAACAACAAAACATGCAATCAAAATTGGAGTATCTGCAACTAATTTCAACCGAGTGCAGAGTAGCTGTAATCTATTTATATTCTACTGCACATTCCTGTTGGGCCTGTTCTTCACATTTCCAGTTAAAAGTGTTTCCTTGTGCCAATAAAGCTCTTTTAAATTGAACATAATCATTAAGCGAGAGAAGTGAGAGGAGAGGAAGAGGGAGAGAGTTCCAGTAAAGGGGCGTGGATCACAGGACAGCATCCTTCTGAACTTCCTTCCTGCACGCGATGAGAGGCCCTCCGTGTCATGCCTTCTCCATCAGCCAATCATAACAAACGCCTGTTTCGCCAAAACGCTTCTATCAGCCCACCCGAGAAAAAATAAACAGAACCCAACCAGGCAGCCAGCGTTGCCATGGCTGTCCGGGTGTGTTCCCAGAGACGGGGGGGGGAGAAAACACAACAAACGCGGGAGGAGTTGAGTGTGTGTAAAGTGTTATCTCCTGCGTGCTGATTGGACAACAGGGGGGCCTCTTCATCAGGGGAGCTGGCTCAACACGACGGTTCGCTCAGCCCCTGTGTAAACACTCGGGCCCCCTCCGACAGATTGCGGCTGATTGCAGACACGTTTCGGGGAGGAATCTTCGCCATCTGTGTGGGCGACCGGGCGTCGAACCATTGGCAGGCTGAACGCCACGGAGATGACGTGCGTGCGGCGGAGCGAACGCCGATCAGATGGCTTCTCATCTGATTGGCTGAGAGATCAAATGCATCACCGCCGCCGCCACTAATGCCATCAGGCTGCAGGTTACATGTGTCTGGTCTCTACGGAGATCACCTGCAGAGAGGTTGGACGGCCTCCCTGCTAGCGTGCTAATGCTAATGCGCCTCCATTTTTGCAGGGTCCCGCAGGCTTACAGTCTCATAACAACAAGGTCTCGGTGTCTCTGTCCGACGGAGGAACGCTCCCTCCAGGGGAATCTGGCCGGGCCAGGGATACTTCTCCTACATTTAATTAAATCACTTTTTTATTCTTATCTGATTTTATCAGATTCTCATCTCCCAGCCCGCCCAAGCAAATTGAGTTAAACATTCCTTGCATGCTTCTCTTACAGACATGGATAAATGTCTTCATTTCCCAAAATGCCTGAAGTTCTTTTTGTGATTCCTTTTTCTCTCGACTTCCCAAAGTGATGAATTTGTCATTTTGAGAAGCATTGAAATCCTGTTCATTCTTCCAGGGCCCATATGGATAGCATTTGGGCCCCAGGCACCAATCTTGGCCCTCCCGGCGGTTTGATCCAGCTTGAGGTGAGATAAGCATTGCAAGTTTACATTTCTTTTTCCACCCCAAAACACTTCGAGCAACCGTCTGTCTGGAGGCATGTGATGTCTATCAAACTCCATGGAATGTGTTGTTCAACTGAAAAAGGCCCTTTCCCTCTGGGCTGCCGCTAAACCCAAAGCTGGCCCCTAATACTAAATATTTGTGGCCAAAAACAACATATTGTATCACTTGTATTGCCGTATTAGTAAACTTTGAAAAGTAAGCAAGCACTAGATGGAGACAGTACAAGTAACAAGAAACTGATTGGCTCAAATTGGTGCAAAAGCCTTCTCTGCCCGACGGATGATGGGACTACTCGGAATCAGTTTAGACACCTTGACCTTCACTCATTTCCTCCTGGATGGTCACCTTTCTCTGTGACTGTGGCACCAAGTCTTTCCAGTCCAATTGTCTATAACATTGATAATAATTTCGATAAAACACCACTGAGATGTCCTCAAAGTGCTCCCGCCATCACAAATCAACTCCTGATCCATCAACACACTCTCCCTGATCGCCTCAACACTAAGGTGAACAGCTGCCGTAGGAAAGCAGCGGGCCTCTGTGTCTGTGATTTGGGGATGGTTCTGCAAAAGTGTAACTCAGTGATGTCTGGTGATCTTCATAATATGAAGACAATGTGTTTGTTCTCCACTGATGAACGACTCAAACGGAAAACGGAACAGGAACGCCGAAGCAGGACTTCAGCCTCCCTGATGCGTGGCTGATGCGTACACTTTCCTACACTTTCATCGCTGACTTTTGTCCTTTTGACCTGAAAACGTGTGTTTAATCCTACTGCTTTCCAATGTCGAGGAGCGACAGACAGTTGGACAGCACACAGCCGGGCAGCACAGATCCATCCAACGGTTCCACACGGAACAACCGGACGAATGGGTCCTGTAAAATATCTCTCTATCTCCGTGACGGATGGCCCTGTCATGTCGGCTCGCACGGGCAGGAGTGACAGAGGGGGGTACGTGTGTGTGGTGGGGGGCTGTGCTGGATCTCTATTCCAGACCTGGGATGGATGGGGAGGGGAGGGGGGGGGGGGGTGTCCGGGGTCGATCCGTCTGTCCGTCCCATGGTGATGACATCAGCAGATGTCACCCCCTCCCCCCCAGGGGAGAATGTCCTCGCTATGACGGATTTAAAACTAAACTGCACTTTAAAAATAAACACATATGGACTGACAAGCACACACAAACACAGGAACACGTGCACAGACACGCACATATGTACAGACTACACGCGGCACACAAACACACGCATGCATATGTACAGAAATGCATGGGCGCACATGCACAGACACACACACACACACACATACACACACACATTATACCAACACAAACACATTGATTGTCCCTCACATAGTGAATTTACTATGAGGTTTGAGAAGATATGTTGCTGATGGAGATAGTGTTGGCTACAGATGTTTTGTTTTACTTGTACACAAGAGCACCAGTCTTTGAGATTCTTTCCAGTTATGGTTTATATCTCAGACTGATTCATCCATAGCGTGTTTTACCTGACATGGGATGGATGTTAAACATGCACTATCACACACATGGACACCAGTTACCCCACTTAAATCCTTCCCATCCAACACCCAGTTGGCCGGGAACACCGCCTGCCTCCATCTGACAAAAAAACACATTTCACTCCATGATCACCCTCATGAGCTGAAATAAGGTATTTCTAGTTCAGTTATTACTCTCCTGTCTGAATATTTCACCCTGGCAGTGTGGCTTCTGTGTTTGCCTAAGCGCTTTATAAATATTAAAAGATTCCTGAGTGAATGCTTGGTGCTTCTTGGGTAAGCGGAGCGGTCTTTCTCTTGTTTTTCTCTCTACAAAGAAAAACGTAACATTCCCCGGATTGGTCCGTTAAATAATATGTGGATATTTCTACAGTATTAGCATAATACTGAAAACCATACGCCGTCGTTATAACAATTTGAGTTAAAACAATTCTCCCATTTTCCAGACCTTTATGGTTTGGTTAACTTATCCAACCCAACATGGCATCAACAACAGTAAACCAGTTTTCAGTGGGGCGATGTCTGTTAATGCATAATGGGGAACAATATTTATCATCATTGTTAGCAAGGGACTGACGAGGAACTGTTTGAACGAGCTTGACAGCAAGCTAGTATCTGCCACCGGCCAATAAGCAATTTCAAAGTCCACTCATTCAGAAATACACATACCATCAATGGAGGTTTGCTTATTTGAATTGTTTGCCCTCCTTTTTTTCTTCCTTTCCTAAGATCCATCATCTCTAACTGCTGTGAGCCTTGTGATGTAAAGACAGCTTGGCTTTGTTTTTATTATATTGTTTTTTATTTCACCTCAAGCATCGGGAGGTGGAAGTGATTCAGGCTGAAAGATTGGAATCTATCTAATTACTGTCCCCTACCGCAGCGTTGAAAGGAGAACTGAAATGCTGTGTATAAACCTGGCATATGTACATTGGGCATTGCAGTCAAATAATCGTTATTTTCATATTTGCTCCAGTAGAATGCTATGAAATACATACTTTGATTTGAAAGATTGTTTTACCTAGTACTAATCCGCTATTTTCTAATAACTGAATCTTAATAAACCAAACCACTTTATATGATGCTAGCTTTATGTGTGTGCCCATTCATTACCTAGACCTACTACCCTCCAAACCATACCTAGTAGGAGGTAACACTGTTCTGTGTTACTCCTCAAGGTTTCCTCCCTCTGGGTCTTGGGGAGTTTGGGTCCTTTAAGAGTGCTTAGGCTCGGGGTGTGTTGTATAAAGTGTGCCCATGAAGCCCTCTGAGACTGTAACTGTGATTGAGGGCTAAACACATAAAAATGACTTGACTTCTTTCACGGTTTTCGCCAAGGCACTTAAAATGAACAGGCTCGGTAATTATGGGACGTTGAGTTTTAGAGTAAACTGTGGAGGCCCAGAACAGGCCTCAGTCCATACTTTGCTAGCCAGACCATGACCCGTAAAACCTGACCCCTTCAATGGCTCGAGACATGGTCCCCGCTCTCAAGAGTTCAGCAACGCTCAACTCCCGTCCCAAGAGTGAGACAAACGCAACCTATCTCTTAAAAAAAACCCTGTTCTTCAAACCCCTAGCCAGCTTCATTATTATTCCACTGCACGCTATCCCTCACCACAGCCAGGGTCTGAGGCACAGAGTGGATGCAGACAAAGAACTGGCAGGAATATCACCCGAGACCACAGCCAAGCCCCGATCACCTGGAGAAACCGCTGTTCTATCTGTTTTTCTCCTGAAAAACTGATGCTGAGCCCTCATCCTGCATTCTTTAAGTTGACCCTTATTTGAAAATAGCACTTCCTCCAGGAACTCACTCGGCCATAAATCATTTTAAAAAGTGTTAATACACGACAATCTTGTGATTCCTACTAGGTTTAATCCCAACTGCAATATTCTGTATCATGAAGGAAACCAGAAGAACGTCTTGGCTCCATCTGTGTGTAGCAAGAGCAAGCATTGGATAACAGGCGGGCAGTTAGGATCTACTGGTGAAGATCTTTCCTGAAACCCCAATGTCTGCAGACTAAGCTATAGGTGTCTGCAGATTAAGGACTTTAGAGTAACACCAAAGTCGACTGACAGCAACAGCACCACCTCTAGGAAGTAACAGATACTGCAACTGCTGTGCACCTGAATATTTTTATTATGGCAAGAAAAACTGTTATGATGTAGTCAGAGAGGCAATGTTGCCCCAATTTTCCACTTCAGAAGAAATAACCAGAAATACATAGATCCTCACTACTTAGCTAGCTCAGTAGTTGAGCTAGTTATTTCAAGCAATCCCTTGATTAACTGTTGCTACCAAATTTCCCTTTGAAGTGAATCAACCGTTTCCATCTCTAATGTTAGTCACCAGAACCGTCGCGAGCCAACTCTCATCGTTTGCAGAACAAATACCCCACAGCTGGATAAACCATGTCGGAGGGTTGTTTTGAGTGCAGATGTTGCAAGACTCATTTGGGTTAGGGGAGGAAGTCAGAAGGAAACAGATTCAAACATCTGGTCGTTACATCGCAACAAAGCAGGCATCGGAGCTGAAATGAAAGGGAAAGTCATGCGTTGTGAATGTGGCTGCGGCCGCAGCAAGGCATACCGGCATAAATGAAATCATCAGGCTGCTAATACCCGGATCTGAGATGAGCTCCAGTGGTCTGTCAGCGGGACCTCGTTAACGCAACCAACCAGAACCTCCTAGAACCAAGCAGAACCCCTCTGGAGCAGCACAGCCTTTGATAGCAGAGCTGGAGCTGGATGTGAATCAACGGCTCTGTGATTGTGGTTTGGGTGAGGGGACGATGGCCTCCCCTGAGGACAAACAGTGAAGCTGTGTATTGTGGGCACCGGGAAGGGGGTGACAAACACAGAGCACATCAGGGGGATTGTTATTGACTGTTTAGTCTCGCAGCAGATGCTTTTATCCATAGCGAGGCGACCTACAGTAAATCCAGATACGGGAGCAGATAGGGGTTAGGGTCTCTCACAGGAGACCATAAGCACCCTTAGGGATGCTTACCAGAGGACTGTGAACAATTGGACTCAAACCCAGAGCCTTTCCTTCTCCCCCCTCCCTGCCCCTCCTCTACAGTATATATTCCTTGTAACGGACGATGCAGGGAAATCAATAGTCATCTCAGACACAAGAACGCACGCCAAGGTGACCAGCGCCAGGGAGGAGGAGGAGAAGCAGGGAGGCTTCCAGCGGCTCAGGGGAACGGTTCCAGAGTCCCTGGAAGCCAGCGGAGAAAAGTGGAGAGAGAGAGAGGAAAGATGAGCTGCCAGGCGGGGGAGATGGCAAGTGGAGAGCCCAGACGAAGACGAACGCGCAACCGGGGTTCGGTGGGGGGCCGGTGGGAGCTCTGGAGAGACTGGATCAGGGTTTATAAGAGCACCGTGAACACCAAGTCAGAGCCGGCCCCTGGAGGGGGATTATCACCAGTGGTTCTGGATGAGGAGAGAGGCCCCTTAGCTCACTATGACCAGTCTCCCACCTCCAAGGACTGAGACATGCGGTGATGGTGTGTGTGAGTTTGTAAATGTGAATGTAAAGGTATGAATGCATTAGCGGCGTACATAAGTGAATGAGTGTGTGTGTGTGAAATGGATGTGTGCGTAAGTGAATGCCTGTGGATGTGTGTAGTGTAAGAATACGTGTGCGAATGTGTACTATCAGTTGGTATATAGGGTTGTGTGTGTGTGTGTATGTGTGCATGCATGCGTGGGTGTATGCATGTGTGTGTGACGGTGAGCTGAAAGAAGGGTTTCATTGTTCCAGAGACCACCAGACACACATTAGGGTCGGCTGGCGAGCCCTGCAGCTTGTAGGCCACCAAACACCAACACAACACGAGCTGTGTGTGTGTGTGGGTGTGTGTGTGTGTTTGGGTGTGTCAAAACGTAGATTGCTGCGATTAGTTAACATACTTGTTTGTTCACAAAAAAGGATACACTCTTTACCACATCTCTTTTCAAAATCAAAAGAAACGGTAAAGGTTCTTTGAAACGGCGGTTTCACTCCTACTCTTAAAGCTCAACACGTTGAAATAAAAAATGATCTCAATTTCCCCACAGTGGCACACAGCAGAACAGAAACAACCAGTTCTACGCTGGGCTGGTTTGAATGAGCGGAAGCTCGTACAGCTCAGCGCCCTCCTGTCAGAGGAAGCTGTGACATCACAACCCCGCAGCCAGACAATAGGCCCCTGGCCTTCGCTCACAATATCCACATTGAGGCCGGAAACCTCCACTTCTGCCAGCTCCTCCACCCCTCCGCTTCTTCTTACTCTACCCGCTCTTATCCTAGGCCACACCCTCCTCCTCCTCCTCCTCCTCCTCCTCCTCCTCCTCCACCATTTCCCC